>NC_020493.1:6240517-6258221 GCF_000184155.1 Fragaria vesca subsp. vesca | reverse complement strand
AGAGTATTCAACTTCGAGGTTTTTGTACCTAATTATTGAGGTTTTCAGCAATCTCACTGCTAAACGGACATGGTGTGGTTTAACCTGCAAGAATAGTCTTTTCTAAGTCTAAGAAAAGCATGTGTATCAATCTTAATTCTGGATAAAAATAAATCAAATTGGCACCTGAAGCTCTAAATAACTTCGAGCAATGGCCTCTGACAATCTGATTAATGCCTCTAGTTGCCTAACTGTCATGCGATAAGCAACTCTACCACCAGGAGCAGTATCACCTCTTCTGAGAGCAACATAAGAGTCCACCAACAGCTTTCTAGCATCTGAATTTAACTGCACAGTTTATTTATGCTCTGTTAAAACAAACCTGAAGGCAATAGCTTTTTGAAAGAGGTCAAGATAGTGGGAAGGGTAGGTAGCAGACCTTTGGTTTCAGAGTTTTGGCATATGTAATATACCGCTTCAGCTGTGCAGTAGTGAATGTAGGACTGAGTGCCTCTTCCCGTTTTTGATGTACTCTTACAATATGGTGGGCTATGTGGTAATCAGTTTGATCATCTGGGTCATCAATCATGACATATACCAGATCAAACCTTGATAAAATAGGAGGAGGAAGAGCCACGTTATACTGAAAAAGAACATAGAAGTTATTAGTCCGTACTTAAAAAGCAGCAAGATCTTTGAATTATAGTACTTTAACCGACTAGGACATCATCTCTATCAAGGAATAACCATTCCTATTCCAAAATGACTGTCCCCTTAGTAATGTCACCCAGGAAACTAGCCTGCACTTCTTAAATCGGTTACGAGCCTTTGAGTTGCAAGAACATAAATACCTTTAGAGGTTTAGATTTATCATAACGGCCCCCTGTGGGGTTCGCAGCAGCAAGAATCGATGTTCGAGCATTCAGTGTTGCCTGTATTCCTGCTTTTGTAATGCTTATCGTCTGCTGTTCCATTGCCTCATGAATTGCAACCTTGGATTTCATTTACAAGTCAGATATAGATGCTTGCTGTATGCAAAACATGTTAAGTCATAGGTGTATAAAACCCTTTAAAAGTTACCTGATCCCTAACATCCATCTTGTCAAATTCATCAATGCAACAAATGCCATTGTCAGCGAGCATTAATGCACCAGCCTGAAATAAGATCAAATGTGAAATATCAGCTATAATATACATAAGTGCTATGAGATAGCCAAATGAAAAGCATCTGGGGTTGTAAATTATGTCCATGTCATAATTTCTCATACTCACAGTCCCCTGCACTTCAGGTCAGACATGAATCAAGACATTATTGCATCAACAAAACTTGTATACACAAGCATATCTGTTACTTGTGCTTCCATTTGTATGCATTAAATTATTATCTCAGTCCTCTTAGGCATATCCTGACTTCCAAATTAGCGTACCTAAGCACCAACTCTTCTGAAATTTTACTGATTTTCATTCATTTCCATTCTAATTGGAGTGTGAACCAAAACCCATGTGTGCTATTTACATTCCTAAGTATATCCGTCACTTGATCAAAACTAAGCTATCTTTCGGTACATTGTAATGACAATTGCCTTGCAACAAAACCATATTACAATTCCTATTTGGGATGATAAATAAAAGCAACAATTTAGCCTGAGAACAAGATGATGGAGCTATGAGTTTCACTACAAGCATTGCTACCGTGTTTTGACATATGGGATGGAACATAATAAGTATCCCATGCTGCTTGGAGTCGAAATAACTTTACACATCCTGGCAATGGGCATCTTCAGCAAATCTTGTTTTAAAGAATTTTGTTTCTAGTTATGTTTATATAATAAGCACTAGTGTCAAATGACTGCGATGTAGAAAAACTTTGGTTCATGAGCTAACTATTACAAACTATGCTTATCTGAGACAATGTCACACGGCAATGAAACAAACTATGGCTGATTACGCATGAACTTAATAACTCACTTCAGGTCATACTTAACATATCGACTCCGTATAGCAACAAGACAAGGAAAGAACAAAGCTGGAGATTTCAGCATTAATAATTTAATATAGGAGCCATCATTTATCATGCTTAAGATGCATAATTAATATAACTGGTACCTCAATACAAAACTCCCCAGTTTCTGGTTCTTTGGCCACAGTAGCAGTTAAACCAGCAGCAGAGGAGGATTTCCCGGATGTGTAAACAGATCTTGGAACTATCCCAGCAGCATACCTGCGGTTGATAGAGTCAGCATCAAAAATTGGGATGTAAACTACAGAAACTGAAATGGTAAGCGGAAGGAGCATACTTGAGGAACTGAGATTTTGCACAACTGGGGTCCCCGACTATACATACATTGATATCTCCTCTCAGGTTGATACCTTCATGAGTAAACTTGTGGACACCACCCAGGAGCATAAGCAGGATTGCTCTCTTGATATCTTGGTGGCCAAACACGGTTGGGGCAATGCTATCAACAATCTTATTGAAGAAATCAGGAGTATTCCTCATTCTTTGAACTTCATCTTGCTCTTCTGCCTGTCAAATAAATGAATCAAAACAGTGGTCTAAATGAGTCTTCCCCAGAAACACAAAGTATGTATGACGAGAAAAAACCAACACAGATGAAATCTGACTTCCAATGAAACCCACACAAGAAGCAAGTGTAAGTGAGAGGATCAATTGATTACAGGGAATATATTATGAAGCGTACTATGAATGCTGCAAATAACAAATATTCGGATGAAAACACATGATCTCCAAGTTTCTTTGACATTTTGATCTGTCATCCCAACTTCTCATAAGACAAAATTTGAAAGGAATAAATATTTGGTGAATTTTTGAGAATGAGATTTTAAGATATTAAACTTAAGTGCCTGGATCTGATAGAAAATGATACAATATGAACTAATACAAATGAACAACAATAACTAGAGCCCAGAAGTTAAAAAACAAAACAAAAAACAAAAAGTGCAGCAAAAGAACTTACAGTGAACTGCTGGTTGTCATCATCTTCAGCATCCTTCTTTCTATTCCGAATGTCAGTATCCTGCCTGCCATCAGAAATCTGAAGGGAAGAAAAAAGGAAAAATAGGAATATATATCAGAGAAAAACAGAAATTCACTATACATAATTGCAAACAATATGCACTTAACCAACCTGAACTGAATTTGCGATGAAGGCCAGGCGGTATGAGAGGTCTCTCACTCCTAATGCTCGGAGACCCCTGACTCCTTCATGCCCAGCTGCACCATTACTACGCTGGGAAGCTTGGCGCGAAACTTCTGATCTCTCTCCGGGGGCAGACAAAGCCAATATGTCTGGTATCACAACCACTGTGCCAGTGAATATAACCCTGCAAGTGCACGCAGCATAGAGCAGATATGTAGCTTAGATACTATTAGTTGGTTGAAAAGATAATACTGCTACAAGAAAAGGGTTTGGCTTCACTTACGTGTCACCAGCCCTGGCCTTCTCAACGATCTCATGGCGGATTATAACATCCAGCGACCTGGGAAGGGAGCCCGCGGGTATCTCCTTGGAAGTCTCCTGCATTCGCACCCTCTGCCAATCCGCAAATTTGCTCTCTTGCCGAAGCAATGCCCACCTTGCTCTATTTGCGCAAGTGGCATTGACACAAATCGTCGGCTTTAACCCCACAATTACAACAACATATCAGGATCATCCAATAATCGGCAACATACACTATCACATCTGCATTATGAATTCCAAAACAAAATGTACACTCACCTCAGTGTACTTATACTGCTGTTCAACATTCTTGATGACACCTCCGCATTCCAAGCACTTAAAAGTCCCCTGGAGAAGCTCAGGCCGGACCTCACTCGTCCGAGTCACCACTCCTTTCACCGACACCAGTTTCCCTATTTCGGCTGTCGTCAATTCCCTCAACCTATAACAAATTCATAACAAAAATTTAAAATGTGTGGCATCAAAGCGCTTACGCAATCACATACACAGTGACATCACCTCTTCGACGCCGGAAGATTGAAGAAGGCCACATTGATGTCCTTGTTAACATCATCCTGCATCGCATTGGACCGCCGCTCCATCACGAATCTCTTGCACGCGTTCCTCAAATACGGCTCGAACCTAATCAATTAACCAATCGAATCAACGAAAACAGCAATCAATTTCAGAATTTGAGAAAAGGGGGCTAGGGTTAGGGTTTGGAGAGAAACCGAAAGAGGGGGGAAATGAGATTGTGACCTCAAGAACTCGTCGGAAATGGCCTTCTGGAGGAGATTGTTGAAGGTCATGACGTGAGAGAAGTCGATGAACATGGTGGTGGACTCGTTGTTGATCATGGCTTCGATCTCGGCCTCGTAATAGAGCTCGCCTTCGCCGCCGAGTCGGAAGCTTTTGAGGAAGTCCAAGAAGATGTTCTCGACCCGGACCGCCTTCTCGTCCACCAAGAATCCGCCGAAAGCTTCCATCTTTGTTTTTCTTTCTTCTTCTTCTTCTTCAGAGTGAGTCTGAGACTTTTGGTTTTCTAAAGCAAAGCTTCTATCAGTCGCCGCTTTCAGGGTTTTTGTGGTTTTATGGCGCCAAAATTAGGACTGGCCCCAAGGGATTCCCGCCAAAGACACCATATGGACTTAAAAGTTAAAACTGCTTTGTTATAGAAAACAACATCAGGCCCAATAGCTGTTGGTTTTTCTTGATTACAAAAATAAAAATAATTATAAAATAAAGTAAAATCTTGTGACACAACATTTTTTGGCTCATTGTAACACACTAATACAGACATCGCTGCCAACAACATTCCGAAACTGTTGGGAGGAGAAAGGGGACATACAATCCGATCATGGATTGTTTGAAGGTGTATTTTTGATCTCTTCATCTGAATATGGTTGCATACGATCCTGGTTCATACCGTTTGACACCCCTGGCTCGATAACTTCCAGGACGTACCGCAAAACCTCCTGACTAACTTCGTGTGTAGAAATGGTGAAAGTATTACATTATATTTTGTGCGGGCTCAGGTATTGTACATCATACGTCCTCTGAATTCTGAACTTCGTTAATTCAATTTTGTTGCTTCCTATTTGAGGTTTTCCTATATAAGGAAAAAGTTCAAGATGATGTCACCCTTCTTGAGCCATAAAGCCTTCAATCGCTGCCTCAAGTATATTTCCTATTGCTCATTGCGCAAACAACGTGCTTAATTATGTAACTGTTTATGTTCCTCAAACTGTTCACTCCCCAAAACTCGAACTAGGGTTTGAAGAATTTTTTGACTTTCACTCCTGCCAGGCTGCGCTACAACATTGGTGCCAGCCTTTGGTCGTGTCGGCGTCTGATCGATGGTGTAGGGTGGGTTTGGTGGCTAAGATTAGAGGAGCAGAACTCAACCCCCTAGATTTGATTAGGACACTGTATCAATAATGGTTGTGGAACGAATATGGGATGGATCGGACTAAGGCCGAATTCTTCATGGGTCGAGTTGGCGGTTGTGGCGTTCGAAGTGTTGATCGTGTTCATGGGTAAGAGGATTGATGGTTTGACGGGATGAATGATGGAGTTGAGGCTTCTAGTTTCTACTCCGTTTCTTTGGTGTTGTGGATGGTTCTCCGATGGTGCAGCCGTTAAGCAGACAAAGGCGTTTTGATGTCTGATATTCGTGGTACAGCAGTGGTAACGGTGGTAGAGTAGTGATGCAACGACGATAATAGATTGAGAGAGATGAGGTTGGTGGTTCTGATCTTGCTTGTGTCCCTGAGTACCATGTGTAGACACGAATGCCTAATCAGCAGCACCCAGACCGGACGTAACCGCCAGATTTCCATATGTCAAACCCACCTACACCAAGCCAATAACAACAGCTTTGACACGCCGCCAGCCGATTGGCGCCAAGGCGCGCGTAAGGCTCGGCTGGAACTGAAAGTGAACAAGAGTTACATCGAAGAAGTGGAAAGGTTTCAAATACTTCTCACCTACAAATGCTAACTTCCTCTCTCTTCATTTACTACGCATTAACTACTTACCTAACCGTTACTTTGTCAATATCAATACATTGGACTGATTTAGGCATCGAAGTCCTTAAAGCCAGTTTATATTTCTCTTGACAGGATTCTGGAACGACAAGAGCAAATGCACTGCTGGCCCGGATTGTTATCTGCTAGTACAAGGGATTATCAGTGGGATAATCCATTGTATCAACACCATGGGTGCGCTTGAGGCCCAGTGGATAGTTACATAGGCATGGCCTCTTTCTTGGCCCAGGTTGGGTTTGTTTTGTTTTTTTTTCGTTTTTTTTTTCTTTAAGTTTGGTTTAGTTGTCCCTCCTCTTTGAGCTAGGGTTAGGCCTCATCTTTGTGCAATGATTTAGGGTTTTGGTAGGTTGGTGTCGTTGGTCGTGTAGTTAGTGTGTCATGGTTATGGTGTCGTTTCCAGGGACTATGTTAACATCAGTTAGTTCTTGTTATTAATGTAACTGGGAGGTTACATGTGCATATATGATGGTAGTTTCGGCGTATAGGAGTGTTTGAAATGGTTATTTCTTCTTGAGGTTAATTGTAACGATGTATTGATACTTCTGAATAAGGTTAGGTTACAGTTGAACCCCTACCGGTTTGTGTACACTATAATCCCTGGTGTTTTCGGGTAGGGAGCCAAATGGAGGATTGATTTTCAACACTGATATCTATCATGGTTGTAATCTTGGATTTTATTATATAAAGTCTACCTTTCTGAAAAAAAAAAACAAAAAAACAAAACAAAACAAACAGGGAGAGAGAGAGAATGCGTGACAACCTCATCAAGTATGTGCATCAAAAATAGTTTGGTGCCATGGCATAAAATCTTGGCCAATTTTCGGAATTTTCATACCAACATGCAACATATATATTGTCTCCTGCTACCATCACTTTTGAATAATACAATCTGCATGCTTCCACCACATTTTCTCAAACCTAATATCGTTATGCACAAACTTCGACTAGAATAGGGGAGTGATCTGATTCACTCTATGGAAGTGTTACAACCTGTGAGTTCACCATATTTATCGATCCTTCCATTGTAGTGATTGGAAAGCTCTGTCTAATCTCTCTTTTACATACTTGTTTGATCATGAGAAACAACCACTAACATTTCATGTGTCATGATATCATAGCTCACCCTAGTTGTCTAAACAAATTCATACGCTACTTGTCAGGACCCATCCCGGATTTCACCCTGAAATCTGAAGTAAACCTTGCGGGGTTCACTTCAAAAGAGAATTTACCAAAAATTTCGGCATAACCTCCCTTGAAAATAAACAACCCTACCTGTCAAATCCAAACATACATTTCTATAATCATACTCCAACCTTAAACTCTTGGAGCCTTCTTGCTCCCCAAGTTCATCACATCTCCCAAAATATCAAATACTAAACTAAAAGAGTTCCACAACTAACAACAAAGACATCATTAATGTACTAATTCAGTTATCAGAGCATATCTAATAATTCGGTTATCAGAGCATATCTAATAATGAAAGAAAAACAATGAATAAAGAATAAGTGAAAGCAGCCTCTAACTATCTCTCGACTTCATGTACGCTCGACCTCAAATAAATTAAGTCTGCAAACTGGGCATTTGAAATCAAAGGGCCCAAGGGAAAATAATTTAAAATGTTAGTGTGAGCGGAACACAAATAAACTAAATAATTTAACAAAAACGTAATTTAAATATTTTCTCACGTTTAAAACTTAAAAAAAAAAAAAAAAAACCTCCATGCATGCAACTTTAATATAACATTTAGCTTAACATTCAGAAGCTCGTAAAAAGAAACAAATCAGCCCCGTTGGTTAATCAAATACATAACTGAGAAAATAAAACAAGAGGAAGAGATATCACCATGTAAGAGGAGCCTCCCAGGCTATAGTAACGTCCCACGCTAAGCGCTCGACTCACCTATGGTGAGAACCGCTAATAAAGGCTAGCTAACAATGAATAAAAACCGACCAGTGCTTCCTAGGCTATAGTAACGTCCCACGCTAAGCGCTCGACTCACCTATGGTGAGGACCGCTAATAAAAGCTAGCTAGCAATGAATAAGTGCGGCCTTATAGTATGGTGACTAAAATCATATGAAACATACATCTAAATCCATAAAGCTTCCCAAAGTTCGTGCAATTGCAGTTACGAGTACGATTCCCAACCGTACTTGGAAATTATCATAAGAAAATATAATAAAACTCAATGACATCTCACACGTCAAAATATTCTCAAAACTATAATTATTAGCGAGATTTAATTATCAAATATAGATCATAAATAAATTCAACCCGAAATACTCGCTAAAACGTTCTCAATGTCAAAATCAATAGCCCACAAATAACCGAGAAATTATAAATAGAGAACCACCGAAAATCTCATTTTCAGTAATCTGTTATAAATCTCAAAGTCAACAAATAAAAACAATAATAGTCAAATCTGGAATCATAAAGAAAATCAAAACTCAAATACAAACTTTATAACTCGAGCTCAAATCCATAAATTATGACCAACACTTAATCAATGCTTCAAACTCAAATAAATTCAAGACCATATCATAAACCGAAATTATGATATAAGCTCGGAAAATAGAACGATAATTTCCAAAAGAAAGTCATGCATGCTTATTCATTTAAAAACAAAGTGTTCACTCACAGATTTAGGCCTAAACCTGACGAAATCTAAATCGCCACTTAAGTGAGGTCTTCTCGTATCCTGGCACAATAACCATGCTTATGACCAAACTTCAATTCCAGAAAAAATAAATACGTAAATATAAACACCCAAAACTCTTCCGCTTAACCCACTACCCTTATTAGGGTTATTAGGGTTATTAGGGTTAAGCTTACTGATTCACACCAAACTCTACCATAACCTTAATTCATCAATTCTAACATTCTAGAATTGATACAAAGGAAATCCAACGGTTGGATATTCTTAAATTACATACCGATAAAACTTTGAAAATTCCCAAAATTCACAAACTTAAACATTAATAGACTCCTCCCATCATACTTTTTAATTTTTAGTTTGAATCGAGTACCAATATTTTGACACTGCATATGAATATTATGCAATGGTTCCTAAGAATCGATTAATTTAGTTTTACACATGATTGAACATTCTAATGCTCATAGTTCCGTTAAGAACTTTGGTGATGTATTGTCTTGTTTTGTTTTGATTCGGTAGACTCAAGAAATCTTGAAATCAATTTGAGTAAGAGGCTCCTTGTGAAGAAAATTTGTCGAGGAAAACTAATAGGAGAAGATGTTATCAAAGGGAAATCTCTCGAGGAATATCTTAATTAACAAGGTGAAACCCTTTAGAGAAAAAATAAAAATCTTTGAGGAATATGTCAATCAGGTGAAACAATACAAGGAAAGATGAAACATTTTGAGAAAAATCTCAGTACTGTGAATTTTTTTTTTTAACAAAATGAGTACCAGATCTAGAAAAATATGTGTAGTGAATGAATTGTGTATTTACTGAATAAGTTGTGTATGTTAAATGATCGAGGGTATTGTAGGAAGTTTGAGTATATGTATCTAGTAAAATGTTAAAACAAAAAAGTTAATTGGTGGTGTATTAAGTATGAAATGTGTATCTAGTAATTAGGAACGTGTTAATAAAATTTCTCATTAAGAAATGACACAAACACTTATACAAAAAAAATAAAAAATAAAATAAAATTTGACACACACAACACCATGGTATCTCATTTATGTGAATTGCCTATGAATTAATATGACATAAATACAGTCCAGTCTTGGTAAACTTTTAGGAAACAGAAATGGTGTTAAGATTTAAGAAAGCAATCAAGAAATTTTATTTCATAGGAACATTTCTTATAAAGTTTAGCATCTAGATCCACCAACTCCCCAAAAAAATGTCATTAGAGGATGCAAGGTTTTACCCAATACTATTTCTGGACTAATCTATACATGCATAGATTCCAGCTAGAAAGGAATTCATTCCCATCGAGCTAGCCCTAGCCTGCTTCATCAGCAAGCAACGAGCCCTTTCTTTTTCAGGTCCTTTCTGCGCTCTAAGCATCAATGTTTCATGACAGATTAGGAACTCGATCCATCCTATATATACCTCTTTAATGGTGCAAACCACCAACGAACCCCAGACAACCAAAGCCCAGGGACACGTGGTGACTACCCAGTTCAATGGCTTCAACTGGAACCATGAAAGATATATCGACTTGGCACTCGCCACCTTCCATTGGAGTCTCTCTGACTCGCACTTTCCACCTTCCAGTCTGCATGTAAAAGCTGGTCTTAGCTTCTGCAAAGTGGAAGCTATACACAGCAAATAAACAGCTCAACTATAGCCGTTTCAGTTTTATTTTTTTCTTCTTGGACGAATACAGCCGTTTCATGCATGACTCTGCTTTTATCACACCTTCCTGAGTTTCTCCCTGGACTTTTCTCGATCATGAATAACGCCATCGAAGGTGAGGATATACAAAATCAAGAGGATATGTATGAACTTAATTTATCCTTTTCTTTTTTCTTTTTCCTTTCATTTTACTTTCTTTACCTCTCATTACTTTCATTTTACTACAGAAATCTTAAACAGTACGTGTCTCCACTTGATATTGCCATTAAGAATTCTGTTTAGAGTATGAGACTGAGTTCAGTTGGGACTTGGGAATCATAACACAAATAGATGAGAGAAGGCGATTTAGGGTCTTTACAAAGATAGGATATATATATCCGATCGGCTTCTCATTATATCAGTTTGAAAACCTTTCAAAGACCTCAAGCATATCTTGATAACTATATCAATTCTATGGATATTGATTAGCAATATCACACTATTTGGTAACCACCACAAAGCAAAAGAAAAGAGCAAAAACAATCAATAGTTTTCCAATAGTGCATTTCTTTCTGTTGAATGCAAGTTTTTCATATTTGTCTCTTTTGTTTATAGGTACATGAAATACATTTAAAAGCCGAGAGTCGAAATCTTGTTTTTATATGCCTCTTCCTTAAATTCAGACTTCGAAAACAAGATAAATACTCTGTACCACTAAAGTATGAAGAGTCTTTCCTATCAAACCATAATTTCATTTTTCTTAAATCGAGAGATTCATCTCTTCTCTCTATTTCTAGATCCACATTCCTATCAAACCATCATCTCAGTCCTCACTTTCTACACCTTCCTTCTAAATTGTAATCACCATTAACGGCAAGATTATCCCACCATAAATTCTAGCTCCCGTTACCCACAACCACCTGCCTGAACTGCAAATAATGCCTCCCTCCGCCGATATGACCCCCCACACTCCCAAAAACAAAGGCTCTCTCACCTTGTTGGTCCTAAACTACCTTCTTCTCTTCGTTGGCTCAGTTTCAGCCACCCTCCTCTCTAAATACTATTTCATTCATAAAGGCTCAAACATTTGGCTTGCTACATGGGTTCAGTGTGCTGGCTTTCCTCTTCTTCTCCCCCCAATTCTCCTCCCTTATTTCCTCAAACTCACCACCAGAAGACCTTTCACCCAATTTACCTCCAAAATTTTCTCCATCTCCATTTTCGTTGGCCTAATGTTGGGACTCAACAACCTCCTCTTCTCTCTCGGCAACTCCAACCTCCCGGTCTCCACCTCCTCCCTCCTCCTCTCTTCACAACTCGTCTTCAACCTCATCCTCTCCGTTCTCATCGTCAAACAGAAGGTCACATTCTCCAACCTCAACTGCGTCATCCTCCTAACCGTCAGCTCTATTCTCTTAGCCCTTGGCTCGAGCCACGACAAGCCTCCCGGTCTAACACGTGGAAAGTACTTCGTCGGATTCTTCTCCACCGTCGGGGCCGGCTTGCTCTTTGCTCTCTACCTCCCCGTCATGGAAAAAGTCTACAGAAAAGTTGACTGCTATTCCATGATGATGGAAATGCAGGTGGCGATGGAGGCAGCAGCGACGGCGCTGTCGACGGTGTTGATGGTGTCGAACGGTGCGTTTGGTGGCATGGTGAGGGAGGGGAGGGAGGTGTTTGACAAGGGAGAGACGCTGTATTGGGTGACGGTGGTGTTTAACGTCGTGACATGGCAGCTGTGCTTTATGGGGACGGCGGGGATGGTTTTCTTGACGACGTCGCTGACCGGAGGGATATGCATGACGGCGTTGATGGGGATAAACGTGTTGGGGGGAGTGGTGGTTTACGGGGACAAGTTTGGTGGGGTGAAAGTGGTTTCGACTGTGCTCTGTGTATGGGGGTTTTGTTCTTATGTGTACGGGATTTACATCAAGTCGAAGAAGATTAGGGAGGAGGAGGACGAGGACCGCACTGAGATGATAGAGATGAGTAGAAGTCCAAGTGTGCATAACGGTGAAAATAGTGTTTGATTCGATGTAAAATTGTATCAGTGAGAGAATTAGTAAAGTAAAAGAGTACTGTTGCGTAATGGCGTTTGTTTGTGTAATACTTATGGAGGTGCATGAGGGGTTTGAAGCAAGATTTGGATCAGAGGGGGGATCGGAGTTTGGAAATCATTGTTAAGATGATAATGATAATATGTGCTTTCATATATTATTGCAAAATGGTCTTGTCATTTAACGCTAGCTTAACACCCACTCAATCTATATGATCAAAGGTATTACCAAAGGGTCATGTCAATTAACACTTAACACCCACTAAATATAATCAGAAATTCGTAGAGATATATAGATCATGAATGTGATGGTGAGTTTGACCTAAATGTATATGTAGGTTGCAATTGCACATCAATTGGCTTAATCTTCTGCACAAACGTAATTCATTAGCGATCTATTAATTTTAGTGTCTACATACATCAGTAATCGACAATCCGATAATTTAACTGTCTGACAATTGATCATTTATATATAAATAGTAATTTCAACCATGATATATTGCATAAACAATGACGAGTTTTTTTCCAAATATAGACAAAATCAATTATGACAATCAAATCCAAATCCCATCATCGATCACCAAGAGTGATCATGACCGCCATGAGTAACAACGAAGCTGGAAACAAAGTATTATAGTCAAGTGTTTTGCACTCTTGTGCATTGGCATGGTAGCTAACGAGCTAGTAATTAACCTCTCACACACAAGTGAGGTCAGTGGCGTAGCCAGAAAAATAAACTAGGAGGGTCAAAATTTAGTGTTTCCTACATCGTCTACATTTGAGTAGCTTGTATCACTCAACCCTTACCAACTTGAATAAAAAATATATAAAATATCCATGATGATCATATTTTGAGTCTTTTTTTTCAGATTGTAAGGTAGCATGTAATATTAACTAGTCTAAACGTCAAACTTTACACTAATTATATAATATAAGAATGAAAATGGTGATTGTATCAACCTATCATAGGTTGTATGGAAAAGTGAGAGAGGTCATTTGAACCCTCTCACTCTCATGTGGCTACGCCACTGAGTGAGGTTAACTATATATTACAGTCAAGCGTTTTCTCACCCCCACTGTTTTTAAGTATCTGTTGAAATTAATTATACGCTCTTTCTTCCCCAGAGAGGCAAAACAAAATCTGAATGAATCCAGCAATTGCAAGAACGAACAGAAGTGTGCATAGCCAATTTAATTTGTACAAGAAATGGAGCGACTGATCGATAGTGCATAGTGAGGACACTATGTTAGATTGTATATATTTGTGATGATGCACGACGATTCACTAGCTAGTTAATTGAAGCCTCGATGCTTATATTGTATATGGTGAATGCTTAATATATAATTATGTAAAGTACATGATAGGATTCACTACTCATTATAAGATGTCATCAGACTAAAGTCTAAACTATTCACGCATAAATATAAGATAGATAGTTATACAGTATGAATGAGGAGGGAGCGTCATCTAGGGTTTCCTCTGAGGTTGAGCCACATAGGAGAACATCTAATTAATGTGGTTCCTCTCGATCATGTAATTAGGAGCCAAAAAATTGTGAAAATGTTTATAACTTTATAGTACACGCGCGATTAAACTATATATGAATCTAAAAGGTTTGCATCATTGAGAAACTGTATTGACCTTTCTAACTAATTAAACTTAAAAAAGTACTCACTTAATTTGTTGGAGCTTGAAATGTCATATTTGTGTGTTGTTTGTATCCATGAAAGAGATTTCCACATGCCAAGTTGTTTAATTAAGAGATGATTAGTGGTAATTCTTTCATATTTAAATTTGAGTCTTCTATTCCTATACAAATTCGATCTCTCATCCATAAGTATATATATAATCCCCTAGCCTAGTCATTTTACTCCACTTATCATACCATCCCCTTGTATTTCTTAAGTTGTTTTGTGTTGTTTTCACGTACTGGACAAGATCGGACCACATAAAATTACCCCAAAACTTTCCAAGCATGAATTAGATAGACCATACATTTTTTTTATGCATTAATATATATGGTCAAGATTGTCCAGTACTATTTGGTCTAGCGACATACTCTCCTCTTAGTAAGTAAGAGGTTATGAGTTCGACTCACGAAGTTGTAATATTTAAGTTGTTTACCTGATAAAAAAAATATCCAAATTAAAGTATTTGAATATAATAAAGACACTAAGCAACGAATCATAGGTGACAAATTTTCCGTAGTCTAAGACCTTGTTCGGTTCGTGGAAAGTAACCATCAGGTAAGAAAAATTGTTTTTTTTTCTTGCGTTTGGGAATGCTGAAGGAAAGGAATTAATAGTTTCCTGAAGATTGGGAAAATATGAGGAAAAGTTGTTCCTTCCAAAATCTAAAGAAACCACTTTCCCATCTCATTCTCTTGCATTTATTACTCACAATATATAATTTTATTATTTAAATTAACAACATTCCGGATTATTTGTTACTAAATATCGGAACAAAAAGTCATCGGGAATTCTATTTCCCTTCTCTTTCCCTTCCCGTGAAAAAGATAAAATGAACTACTTTCTTTTCCGCAAACCGTACAAGACCTTAAGTACTCATCCGATAAATTTTGTTACTTAAGCGGAATTCATTTCATCCCCTGACTGTTTTCTAGTAGTGAGATTACCAATTTTATAATGGACTCGTCATGCACGTTCTATATGAATAACAAACCAAATTAACTTTCCATATTAGCAAAATGAGAATTTGGCCCAATTATTCTTGCCATGGATTTTTTTATATTTTTTTTATTTGAAATTCTTGCCATGGACTTTGCTATTTAACTGATTCGACGTTTATGGGCTGCTAAATGATAATACTAATGGACATTATTATTCTAATTAAGTGTGATTATTACTTAACCTGTCTTTATAGTAAAAACTGAAACAAGTCGCTCTCCATAGGCGGTCTCTTGTTCCTCATAGCTTTTTGATCCTTTTGTTAGTGCTAAGGTGGGTGATGAGTGTGTCGTAATCAAACTATCAAAGTGTACAAGACTACAAGCAGAAAATATGAAGCGATAGTGATAGATGTGGATATTCTGTCTTTCCATCATAGTACGTTTAAATCAAACCTTGTAAGTTAGTAAAACTGTTTTAATCATTGCTTTAAGTGAAATATATGATGAATAAGTGGATCCATCTCTAGGGGCTGCTTCTGTTGCGGACCTCTGACTTGCGGACTATTTACGGACTTTCAAAACGTGTCGGTTGGATTATATGAGCGGCTTACAAGTTGATGAGTACAACTCCTTCCCGTGTGGTCACATGCATCTGAACACAATCCTCCCCCTCTCTCTTCAGTGCATCAGAGCTCCCAACCCACAGCTAGACCTCCTCCAACCACACCGGCCACTGCTGCTGACCTCACTCCCATGGCCAGAAGAATCGAAGAGAGAGAAAGCTAGGGTTAAGAGGAAGGAGAAAGGGAAGAGAGAGAAAGAAGGGGAGGAGCAGAGGAAGGGGAGGAGGGAGTAGAGTGATCGGAGGGAGAGGAGGAGGAGGAAGAGGAATGAGAGAGAGGATTTGCTTGCGGCGGAGGAGGAGGAGAAGAGGGGTTTGGGGTTGAGAGAGGAGAGGCGGTGTTTGGAGGGAGTGGCGGAGGAGGGGGTGAAGGGGTAAAGTGGGTATTGGCGGGAAGTGGTGGGAGTGGTGGAGGTGAAGGTGGTGGGGCATTGAGGGAGAGAGAGGGGGTGGGGGTGGGGGCGGTGGTGGTGGTGATCGGCCATTTTGGGATTTTGGTGGTGTTTGGGTTGGGAGCTCTGATGCGCTGAAGAGAGAGAGAGGGGGAGGATTGTGTTCGGATGCATGTGACCACACGGAAAGGAGTTGTACTCATCAACTTGTAGGCCGCTCATGTAATCCAACGGACACGTTTTGAAAGTCCGTAAATAATCCACAATTCAGAGGTCCGCAACAGAAGCGGCCCCTCCATCTCTATACCTATCTTCACCTGTTCTTATATATTTGGAGGATCTGTATATATCTATCTCTCGATCACACACCACCAAATCCCTCCAAAAATTCATATTTCACGTACTCATTTTCTTCAACTGTCATTCATATCCCTAAGTCGTATAAATATTTATTTTTCAGTACTAAATATGAGTCACTTATAACGTACAAAGCAAATGTATGTATTTCATTGAGAGCTATAATTACGATTCAAATATATCAAGTTATATACTTCCAGATGTCTCACGTAGTGAGTATTATGTGATACTTTTTTTTAGAGTATCAACGACGGTATCCTCAAAGCCATACTGGGTCTAGAGTTGTCGAAGGGTTATGTCAGAACGTTTCCACCCCCTGACCACCAACAATAAATTGAGATTTAACTTCAATTAGCATCGGCGGAGTTTGAACCTGAGTATAGAGGTTCCATGACACGACCCACCCCGAATTTCACCCTGAAACTCAGAGTAAGTCGTGCGGGGACCACCTCCAAGGAAAATTTACTGAAAAGATTAAGAAAATCTCCCTTGCAGATGGACAACCCTAACTCGAAAATTTCAAATTACACTCTTAATTTATCACTTCTGAACATCGCATAATATACAAAAATTCTAAAGTATTCAGAGCTACTAAACACAAACGGAAGCAAGAAAACACAAGTAGGTTGAACAGGTAACCTACTGGCGAAAACTGGCAGAAATGCGGGTGACTATGCCTCGACTCCTACTAGATCCAACCCGAACTCTGCAGACTGGGCAATTTAAAACGAAGGGCCTAGGGGAAAACATTTAATAACGTTAGAGTGAGTGGACAAAAATAAAATAATAAATAAAATATTTATGTTTCCCCAAATTAATTTCTAAGGAAAAATCGAATGCATGCCGCAAGCGATAAAACTTTTATCCCATAAAATATCGAGCCTCTCAGACTCTATAATATATGTATGTATTTACACTCGTCCATACTCCCTATATAAATTCATGGGTCTATATAGGGCTACTACGCTCGCGTCCAACGCTCACGTCACGCCTTAATGCGGTGCTACACTACGCCATCAAGGTGGACAGACGGGTGTATAAATATATGTCCATACCCCCTATATGAATTAAACACTCAAATAGGGCTACTACGCTTACGTCCAACGCTCACGTCACACCATAATGCGGCTATATGTTACGCCATTAAGGTGGACAGACACATATGGCTAGCTAGCATTTTCTATCCATACTCTCTCATAAATACATATTTATATTCACCGAAAATCCCATTTTCGGTAACTCTCTCAGAGAAATAAAAGCGTCAAAATTAATTGACGTCAAAACTCCAACAAAAGGAAACGTTCAATCATGAACCATAGCATGCATATTATTTCAAATAAAAGTCCACTCACAAATT
>NC_020493.1:6200669-6240497 GCF_000184155.1 Fragaria vesca subsp. vesca | reverse complement strand
CTTTCATGACTAACACATCACCCAATTCCAAGCCTAACTAGGCTAATCGAACGAAAACAACTTAAACACCATAAAACTTCCACCTCAAATTTCTCCTTACCTAGCTCAAGAGGGAGGGAGCTGCTTGGAGGGGTTGTTGCACGGGAGGAGGGCTACAAAACCGTACCAAGCTTGCCCGGATTGGTGGCCGGAGGAGGAAGTTCCGGCGAAGGGAAGCTCGGGGCAGCCTAGCCTTTCGGGCGGCACCGCTCACTCACGGCGGCGCTAGGGCTCCTCTCACCGGTCCAGGGAGGCTGCTGGGTTGGAGGTCGATCGATTGGAACCGGTGCGGCGGTCTAGGGCGGCCGGACGGCGGCGGACGACGGTGGTGAAGTTTCCCGGGTGGAGGGAGAAGAAACTCGGGTGGGAAGAGAGGAAATCGGGAGAGAGGGAGAAGAGAAAAGAAGAAGAAATGGGTTGGGCTCGGCCCAGCCGACCCAACACTCCTTTTAACCCAAAATTCCAAAATTCAACACCCCGAAAAAATAATACCCGAATAAAAATTACCTTTTACTAGCTAAAATTTACTATTTTTACCGTCGTCGTATTTTCCCCATACGAATTATCCTCCGTACATAATCGTCCCCGAAACCCCTCTAGGGACCAATTAAACTATTTACTCAATGATCGGGACGGTAAAAATTCTTATTATAATCACGCTAGTAAATAAGGTAAAAATATAAGGGTCGGGATGTGACATTCCATACCAAGACTCTTACCAACTCGACCACATGTGATGGTTAGTATTGTGTAATACTTAGCCACTTGTATAAAAGGAAAAAAAAAAAAAGGGATTGTGTTATATTTATTTGAACTATAAAATAATTAATTAATAAGCACATACATCCGTGCACTACACTTATAGAAATTTTTAAATGCTACGGGAGGACCACGTGACAGTCTGACATGGTCCTACGTTCCAATCAAATTTAGACATGTGGATTTTTTACAACTAAAATATAAACAAATATTTTCTATTTTTTGTAAAATAACATTCATGGGTATTTAGCAAGTTCAAACTAGGGTCTAAGGTATAGGGTTTAAAGTTTAGGGTTAGAGTTTAGGGTTTAGGGTTTAGGGTATAGGGTATAGGGTTTAGGGTTTGGGGTTTAGGGCTTAGGGTTTAGTATTAAAAAAACAACATAAAACCTAAAATGGTCTTTGACAAAATAGCTGAAATAATTTTTCGTAAAGAAAATCTACATGTCTAAATTTGATTGGAAAGTAGGACCACGTCAGACTGCCACGTGGTCCTCCCGAACCACTGAAAAATTTCTCCTACACTTACGGTTAATGATTCGTATATTTGATTCTAACAAAAACATGCACTTCTTCTCTTCTTAATTTATACATATATAGATGAGCGAGGCATGAATAGAGAAAGTACTATGACGTCGTACCACGCTGTGTGTTTGTATTCATATGTCTGCTCTTCGTGATTAACAAGTTATAAACTTTTTGGAGTGATAATTAACAAGGTAATATTTAGTACTTTATGTTGAAACCAATCATAATTAAAAGGTATTGAAAGCAAACTTTACTTTCTTTTTGTCATAATGTGACTAATTTATCATTTAATTAGTTGCATGATATCTCTTCATTTGCATTACTATCATGACAAAATCATCTCTCTTTTCCCTTTTGAAAGCAACAACGGCTGTAATCACATAAACTCCAAAAGCTTTGTGCGAGAGATAACAAAATCCACTCACGTTGTTTTTGCCCATTCTCATAGAAGAGGATATATATAGGAAAATATCCGAATTAATCACTCTTCTATATATAGTCGACTACCACACCTCTACCGATCTTTCAATCACATAATTTTATGTACGTGACATGATTTATGTGCACGAACGAGTGACTTAAAGTTACGATCGCAAATTTGTGATAAATAACATTGTGAAAGATTAGTGCAAACTATATGCATGCGTGTATTTAGTGTGATTATAAGTACATTTGGAGAATTCGGAGAAGAAAACTCGGGGAACATCTCGATCAGATGGATCCAAACAATATTCTAAACCGTAAAGCCCCAAGAGAAGAAAAAAATAACAATGGTCAGGAATGCTGCAATGGTACGAATACTAGCTACCTGTCGAACATAAATTCTGCGAGGACATACATTGCATGCTCTTATTCTAGTCTTGAGACTTTGGAGAGGAAACATGAATGGGGAATTAGATGTCATCGTTGTTCGAAGCTTTTATGTATAATTTGATTCCATATTAGCGCATTGGGGAAGTTCGCAGTTGGAATAATATCTTTTTGAATGATATTCAGCCCCTGATTTGCTGCATACACATGTATCACGTATTCACGTACCAATTCATATATAGTACCATTAGCATATGTTTAAAGCTAGCTAGCTATACACACGCACACACAATTGTAAAACGCAAAGTGTAATCTTTATGCAAGAGAGATGAATGAATGGGGTCAGCTTTGAGCCTCTGCATGATTCTTTATCTTGGGCTTCAAGTTTTGGACCAAAAAGTTTGGCTCCAGAGATCCAGAGAGTACGTTGTTAGGTTTTAATTTCCAAATGAAACAATAGTGATCATGAGTTCACATTTCGCAACTAATGAATCTCGAACCATTTTCTTGCCATGTGATAAAAAGATGTCATTGTTTCATTTAATTTGAAACATGTATGCAAAGACAGAAAACCGCAGAAGTTTAAGAACATCAAGTTAGCATCATACCTTAATTTTTTCTACTTTTATTTTGAAAGCGAGAAGGGACTAACTCCACGCCCCCTTCGAATTTATTGATAAAAATCAGAAGGTACATATGTGATGGAGGGTCAAACCAAAGCCAACCCAAAAGAAGAACAATAATATAAAGCTAGCTAGTAAGGAATTACATTAGTGTATATTTACAAGAAAAAAACATACATTATATCTAATTATTATGTATATGACAAGATATCTTTCCCGATTAAAATCTTCCTTTCAAACAAGCTATTTTCAAGGCAATTGCTAGTGCTATTTTATCTTTGATGTTGTCAAAGAATTGAAAATATGCATATCTCCATGACTTCTTTATGACTAACGTCCCAAAAACACCCCAAAAACCTATGACAAACCCGAGGACCATGCTGATATAGAAACCAAGCTTTTCATTATCATCTTCACTGTCTCCTCCTGAAAATGTTTGATTTCTTTGGGGGTCATCTCCCTCCCACTTGGATGAAAGAGGAAAACCACAGAGCAATGGATTCTCCAAGTAGGATGAATTATCCAGTGTTTGAAGTTGGAAACCTGAAGGAATTCTTCCAGACAGGTTATTGTAAGACAAGTCCAAGTGAGACAATGAGGTCAAAGAAGAAAAACTTTGGGGAATCTCATTTGATCATCATTCTTGTTAATTAATTTAGGTTGGGTTGGGGAGTCTGCATTATGTGCCCACTAAAGTTTTGTTCTCTCTCTTCTGGACTTGGGAGAAAACTACCTAATGCATGCGTGAAACTTGACCAGTCTCATGTTATCCTTCATCTTACATTTAAACTATTATGTATATGTGTGTCTAAATTCTTCCAATACATACTTTTGATAACGTAAATTTATAAAAATTCCTATGAAAGTCCTTTGATAATTTTCTTTTTATTGATTACCAAAATTTCTTCGGTCTTCACACCGCTTTGAAAAGTATTATTTAACAACTATGAAAGTTGTTTTTACTGTGTTTACAGTTTGAATATTTTCACAACGCATCCAAGATGGTGGCAAAGAGAAGTTTGCAACTTTAAAAAGAAAAATACACGAAGGAAAACCCAATCTTTTTTTCGATGCGAAGGAAAAAACCCAATGATATAATTGGACCTCATATCCTAATATCCTATCACTTCGGATTGGACTTGCATACTAGTTTAAAACCCACAGGCATATAGTAATTCTTAGATGAACTGATCGACCAGTAAAATAGAACGTAAAAAGGAGAGAAAAGTTGAGGATAGAATTAACCAATGCATGTAATTCTACCCAGAACACACACACACACACACTCGGAATGCAACGAAGCCTCTGAAAGATTTCAGCTCCAGTGAGCGAGAGCAGTGATGATGACGACGACGACGACTTCCCAAATGCTCCAACTGGCGCCACTCGCACCACACGCTTCCTCCTCCTCATCTTCTTCTTCGTCCCAAACCTTCCCAGTGTGGTTCAACCATTGTCATTGCCACCCTTCACGGCCTCAGCTCACTCTCCGCCGCCGCCGACCAAGGCCCACAGTACTACTCGCCGCAAACCCAGATAGGAAGTTGCAAGTTTCATCATCTTCGTCGTCATCTTGGACTACCCAACAAGACCAAGATGATCAAGAAGAAGATGAAGATGAAGACGATGACGAAGAAGAAGAAAGCGACCCTACTCCTGAAGACCTCGAATACATCAGCCAAATCAAAAGGGTAAGTACGCTGCTTAAGTTCGTAGATTCGTGGGTGTCTGTTCACTTGGCCCTAATGCTCGGTCTTGTTGTTGATAGGTGTTGGAGCTTCTTAAGAAGAACAGAGACATGATCTTCAATGAGGTATCAATACAGTTTGACTGAGCATTTCTTTGTTCTTTACTGTTTGAGTTTCTCAATCTCGATTACTTTGCAATGTCGTGGAATATGAAGGTTAAGCTTACTATTGCGATTGAGGACATAAGAGAAGTAGAGCGGAAGAGACTCCTTGGCATTGAGGATCCTGATGCTCCCACCAGGGAAGAGCTTGCTGCTGTTCTTGAAGAAGTACGTACTACCTTTTAAATTCCTTTGCTTATTATTGCTTATTGTAAAGCGAATGGCACAATTCGTTGAACTGCCAAATTAGCGCATTTGTGGATGGTTTTGGTTACAATGTTCTCATCACATTTCACACTATTTCTTTATTCTCAATCAAATAATATATGAATGCAATGAAAATAGGATCAAATGGTGGGGGGAAATCTAGTCCAATTACTCGCAAACTGCGTAGACGCAGTCTGAAAATTGAGGGCAAGTTTAAGAGGCATTCTTCGGTACACGCATGTTTGGCATATGTTACTCATCAAATAATTTCATTTCATTTGTGACACATCAAAAGATTTCACTATGTAGTGCGGTCACTCAAACAAGTATATATTTTCTCTGGCGCTGGATTGTATTATATCAGTAATTAGGAAGCAATGTATAAAGGATGAGTAGAACTAGAATATTAGTATCTTATGATGCGTTTCAAGTCTCAAAAGAATGGAGTACTGGTTATCAGTAAGTTTTTTACAAACTTGGGTTTGTTAAAATCTCTGTCATCACTAAGTTTTATATGGAACTTTCTTGTTGCAAAACATGTTCTCAGCTGTGCCTTGTTTAAGTTTATTCCATTATAGCTTATACATGAGTGGAAAAGAGAGTTCCAACTGATAATTGTCTGATAAAGCCTTGTTGCCTTGAGTATGATGAAGAAAGAAGATTTCACAGTATGTAACTGTATTATTAGTGACCAAAGTTGTATAAGTTTGTAAGCCAGTGAACATGTCATTGCTCTTTGCTTTGATATTTAGTCTTTTTGGCAGAAGGATACTTTTTCTTTGAGATTTGTGAGATGCTGAAATTTGAAAAGAGCAAATATATGGATCATGGCCCTAATATGTGACTCATGATGTAGGTGCATGAGGGGAAAATCCCCAAAAATCGACTTGCACTTAAACTGCTAGCTGAGGAAATGAATCGATGGCCCAATCTAGAGGTATTATTGTAACTTGACTATTAGTAATGACTGGTAAATATGATAGTTTGTGTGTATACTGTATATAATCTCAATTGATTTGCACTTTATCGATTTTTGGGTCCTGATGGTCACTCTTTCTACCCTGGGAAAGACTTGTTGCTGGTTGAGAGGGTGTGATACAGCCAAATCAAAATAAACCTGTCTGAAAACTATAATCTGTTTTCATTTTGTCAACATGTAAGAAACTCACTTGATGATGACAATCCTGCTGAGCTCTTCGATCAAAAGGATTTTTTTTTTTTCAATGCTTTTTACAGAACCTCTCAAAACCCAGAACATTGATCATTTAACTATCAAGATACGCTTTTCATGAGATGGTCACCACCGTTCTGTTCCATAGTTATCTGTCCAACTTTAGGTATCACTGGATGCTTCAAATTTTGATCAGTTTAAAAATTTCTCATTTCTCATTTGCTTTAAATTCTGTCACTTTGTAGGTTCAGATTAAACCAGCAAAGAAAAAGCCAGGAAAATCACTATATGCAAGAGTCACAGACACCGGTATTGATCTTAAAGAGGCTGCTAAGAGACTGAACATTGATTGGGATACAGCTGCGGAGATTGATGATGCTGATGTTAAGGATGAATCAGATGTGCCTTCAGTTGTGGTTTGTTTCCTTTGCTTTCTCATGTTTGTTCACTTATCAGATTAAGAAGAATGTGGAATAATGGACACTATTACATGTTTTGGCTTACAGTAAGTGCAAAAAATAAAATTAAAATAAATAAATAAAAAAATCATTGTTGTGAGTAATGTTTAGAATTTGCAATAGAAGTAGATTACTATAATACGTTCTTGATTTAGTTCATTCAAGGACAGAAAGCGGCTCATCGATATTTGTTAATCTGCCTTGTGCAATACAGAAAGCGGCTCATTTAATTATTGATGAATTAATTCAGAGCTTAGTGTTTTAAATGGTTTTCTGGTCTAGCTAATGGTTCTAAAGACATTTTCTCATCTTGCAGGGCTATGGAGCACTGTACTTGGTCACGCTTTTTCCAGTCATTATTGGTGTATCGGTGGTATTAATTTTATTTTACAATTCACTCCAGTAGAAATCTTGTCTAAATGTCATATATTTCAATGTATAGATTTCTATGCCTTGCAATATATATTGAATATAGTGTTATTGTCATGTTCCTATAAGCTTTACACAAGTTTTTATAGCCTAAAGATAATGCTAATGTCATGTTTGGTACATTGCCATCAACTATTTGCTTTGTCTATCTTGCATATATTCCTGTATTGCTTGCATGTATGAATCTTATATAAAGTTGACGCAAGCAAATCAACAAACTTGATACTCCATCCTAAACTCTTAGGAAGGTCAATACCTTCTCTGATATTTAGGAACTCAATTTGTATAGTTAACTATGTTTTGTTTTAAGTCAACTTTCTCCATAGAGATTAAAGAATAATTAGAGTTATTTTAAGGAGAGAACATGGTTATCACTACTAGATGTTGCTGTTCGTAATATGCTGCACACGTCTAAACCATTTGTCTGTTTTCCCTCTTCCTTAAGTAGTCCAATGCCAAACCATCTTCCTCAGGATTTCTGCTTTTCCATACCATGGCAAATCCAGTTTCAGATGAAATGCTTCATATTTCAAGATACGGGTTTCGGAACGCAACGATGGAAAAGCAGATTTCTGTGGATCCGATATCGTTGCATAGAGAAGAGAGTGCTAATCCAGTGCAGGCTGGTGTTACTGCTCCAGAGCCAAAAGGACAGAACCAACTGCCGGCGCTATTGCCTCCTACAAATTCTAATTTTTTAAGCATAAGTCTGCCGAATTCAGCAACCTCATCGCCACGATTCGGCGCCTCATTGCTGAAGAAGAAATGGAAGAATGAAAGGCAAGTATCTCCCCAGAAAGTTGAGGATGTGAACCAGCTCCACTCTGCATCCTTCAACCCTCTTCATCTGCAACAAGAACTCCAATTTCGACGCACCAAGTCGTGCGGTGAAGGAAGAGAATATGCTCCTGATGACTTTGATCTTTGGCTGATTCAACCAAATGCCAATGAAATTGTCAACAGAGCATATACCAGCTACACCAGCTTCTCCAAAACAGAAGTCAACAGACCTGTGCATGAAAATGGCAAGAAAAAGGAACCAACTGATGACATCGATGAGTTCAAATGTGGAGCTCTCTGCTTGTTCCTTCCTGGCTTCGGCGGCAAGGCAAAGCCAGTGAGAGCAAGAAAGGTAGAATCCGAACTGCAAAATCGAAATGTCATCTCTAGATCAGTTTCTTTGGAAAAGTTTGAATGTGGTTCGTGGGCTTCTCAAAACATGGTAAGTGGCAACTTAGAGGACTCCATGGGTCACTTTGATCTGCCTCTGGAGTTAATAAGAGGCAATGTAAATGATGCACATTCCCCAGTTACTACAGGTTTCCTATTTGATAAGGACATAAAAGGAGTCCTGAAGAATGGCTCAGCCAGAACCTCAGCAGCTAGAAGATCACATGAATCACCTCGCCACGTTCGGTTTTCGACATCATCTCCGAAATCTTACCCTGCCTCACCGGGTTCTTGCATCACACCTCGCTTGCGCAAAGCTAGGGAGGATTTCAATGCTTTCTTAGAAGCACAGAGCGCGTGACTATATGGCCTTTGGTATATTTGAACAAGTTTTGATGAATGTATTTTCATTTTGTGAAATCATGTACATAATGGGTCTTGTTTTTTCGATCATAACGAACTCCGTAACAAGATGACATGATGTTCCATTGTTCCAGATGATTACATTTCTTCAGTATTACAAACGTTTTAGTAGTAAAAGTAGTCCTTGGTATTAAATTAGCAAAAATTCTTGTATACACGAACTGACGAAAGTACTAAATTGGCGAAAATGTGTATACACGACTTGAACAAAATAGGAGGAAAGTGAACCTGATACTGATACTGATACAGTCTGTTTTGTCAGGGTTTAGGGTTTGGCCGGAGTCTGTTTTGTAACCACTTAACAAGTTAACATGATCATACTTTCATCTCAGAAAAAGAAAAGAAAAAATCCTTCTTTTTGGTTTGGATTAGGCTGGGCTTAAGAATCTTGGGCCACTATTATCTCTGTAAGCCTCAATTCAAAAACCTACTGTTTTTTCTAGTACTACATATGCCTTTACTTGTTGCCCATTGTCACCGAAACATTTTGTTAAACTAATCACTTATTAGGCTTGTCGGGCTGAACATCGACAGGTTCCTGTATTAATTTATTGATTATGTTCCTGTATTAATTATGTAAATGCCTTAAATTATATTATGTTCGTTGTAGTCGCTGGTGTGTTGGTAAATAGGAGTGTGGAGACTTATTTGTTTCTTTTATGGTTGTAAGTTGTAACATTGGTTGTTATTATATAAAGTTTTACCTTTCTAAAAAAAAACTATACTGTGTTGAAATGAATACTGTGAAACATGACATGAGCTTTCAAAAATCAGGATCGAGCAATTAGTAAATTGACTCTCGAAAATGACAATTTATGAAATTGATTTGTAAACATGAGAAAAAAGATAAAATTAATTGTTCAGTCTATTTGTGAATGGAGATTTGTGAATGGAGATAAAGAGATATGTTCATCAATCAAAACTCGTATTAAATCAAATTCACAACTGTGTATTGTCACAATTATGTGCATCAAAGTCTTGGCCTAGGTTCCCTAGCCAAAGAGAAAGAGCTGGACTTTGTTAATTGGAACGAGGGACCATTAATACCATGACCAAATTTCAATCATAACTCACAACGACCGACCTTGCTTCGGCTACGAAACTTCTTCTAAAAATCGTCCTACTTCATGATCAAGATTTGGCCATTAGAGCCAAGCATTATAAACTTCTGCAAAATTTTCAAATTCGTATAACCAAATTTCACCGTGACAAGATTTAGAGACGAGTGACAGGCCAACACGAATTGGGTAAACCATGCTTTTAGACATGAATGCCTTCATGTGACGTGCCGGCACTATTTTTTTGACCGTGAACAAACTTGGATTAGCTCGTCGACTATCAATTCGTTTTACTCGTTCTTCTTTCATATCAATTCATCGTAGCTTGGCTTGGACATAAAGAGATTATGATACACACTTCGTCGTCATCGAGATCAAAAGTGTTGGCAGACGGTTAATCTTACACGGTAAACTTGCCAAAGTATCTAATTTCCACGGCTTTGAATATGAACATTTTTTTTTTCTATAATTATTTCAAAGTTCTGGTCGTTGAATGCTAATAAGCTAGGAACAAGAGAGGTGAGGGGAGGAGAAACATATCTTGTCTTCAACAACTGAAGAACGGATATGTGAATCGTCACTTATCTTCCTAACTCATAACTCATAAGTGCATGATAGAAAAAGTCATTTATTTTTATTAGTTAAACAACTAAAATACTACAACGAGTCTTTTGTGAGTCGAACTTATGACCTCTTACTCACTTGTAAAGAGAAGACTATATCGCTAGACTAAGAAAAATGGTACGGGACATAAAAGGAGTCATTACTTGAATAATGTCCGAACCCTGAGTCTAGAGAGATCTCTGCGGCAGATATTTTTTAAACAAAAAAAAATGCAAATAATAGTGACAAAAACAAATGTGGAAGTTGAAAGCGAAGCTACCAATGCCAGCTGCATGGCAACGCAGACCTCCACCGCTCCATCGGCATGGACTCTTGATCATCTATCTACGGCGGCCATTGTTGACACCAATCATACAACAACTTGCTACGCATAACCAGCCTAAACCCCATTCCATCATCTTCTGCATTTTAACCCCAAACTCGTACACAATACAGAAACTCTAATTCGATAGCAATGCTAACAAACAGTGACACATTTTCTCTTAGCTAGCTCACAACCTCACACGGCCTCTTTCTCACATGGAAGCAATCAACCACATGTTTTGTTTTTCCAAATAATGTTGTCTCTCTCTTATTGTATTTGTTTCCTTTAATAATACAGAGATAATAATATTCTTGAGCAACAGTTTCTGGCGAGCTAAGCTTTACCCTGGACAAAGCTATCCCCGTTAATCATCACTTTAGCCTCTTGATTAGGAGGCAATTAAGTCTGCAAAGAATCATTAACAATATATAATCTCAATGCCAGAGAATCTGCAAAGAATTTGGTCTGGGTTTTCTTGTACTTTGTGTAAAGAAAGAGGCAGAGTGATGCAGAAGTAACCTACCTCAGAAAAACTAATACCCAGATCCACACACACTTCACTAAGTACGTAAAACCCAGTTTGTCTGGATCATAAAGCCAATGCTCTACTTCCCCTCCACCAGACGGTAAGGTATTAAATCCTTATGTTAATGTTACAGAACTTACAGACCAATACCATTTATTATAAAGCTTCAAAAGGCATGAGCTGCAGGATCAAACCTAGATCGATCAGTTTAGGTCATATTCATCACTGGGGTCACCAAACCCACCCACCATCCATTATTTTGTGGGTTGTCATCCCTCTAAATCTGCCACATTATTCTTATACGATCTTGGACCGACTCATACTGTGAAGCATATGCTCCCAAAGTTTTTGAGCTTATAAAATATATGTATTGCATTAATATTTCTTCATGCCAAGGATGGAGGAGGGGGTCTTCTTCTTCAGTCGGCAGTCTCTCCTTCGTTGGCTTCTTCACGGGTCCTTGCCTTCTTGTTTTTATTTTTCAAACCAAAAATCGGCTTAAAGTCCTCCTCAGCTACTGTCGTCGTCTTTGTATCTATTTTAATATAAGCTCCTCTTTGTTTTTTATTTAGCATGTTTACGTCGCAAAATAAGCAGCGACATTACGTAAGAGAATTTCTATTTATACCTCGAAAATTGATATTTGACCTCTTTTTATGACCACTTAAGTTCTAATGGAGAGTCACTTAAGAGTCTAGTGCAACAACTAAATTTGATGAAAAAGTTAAACATGTTTTCTAAAATAACTATAAATAAAAAAATAAAAATAAAAATGCTCTAATGTGATAGAATATCGATCAACCTGAGAAGTTCGAACAAGTGTTCGTAAAACATGTAGTATGTCGAATTGTTTAATAAACTCTTTTAGTAGAGCCTAAAACAAGTTACATTATTATCATACACCATACACCATACAAGAACCACACATGTCCCGTTAGGTGATGATTGAAGACTGGTGTGGGGAACCTGAAAATGAAATGTAAAAGAAAGCAAACTCTAAAAGACATAGGCGAGGGAATACTCTATAAGCAAGAGGACAGTTTTTATCTAAGCCATTGTTGATTCATTCTTTGCTTTACTTCCCTTCAGTCCATGTGTTACATTAGCTAAAAGGATGAGACATATCACCCACCACCTCTTTTGACTTGATCTCCCATAGAGGCATAGATAAAGCCTAACTCTTTGTGAATTATTCCAAAGCTCAATGTTTATCAAAACTCACATATAGTACAACTTTAAGATTAATCTTTGAGGGCTGCACAAAGCCAAAGTTCATCTCAGAAAATGTGATGCTTGGAAATGTAAAAAGCTAGCCCATAATATTCTGGAAATCTTTTTCTAAGTTCATGGATAGAAAAGCGAAGCATGAATAAATCCAGGAGGACAAAAACAAATTGTGTGGAAGGAGTTGCAAAATGAAAGGGAAAGTAGCTATGAAAAGCACTTTTGCCACCAAAGCCACCTTCAATTGCTTCAGTGCTGGTGTGGTCCTTAAAATAACTAACTAAATTCATACCGACACTTCAATCAAACAATCAATATGATTAATCATTGACCATAATCTATTGTTAAGAATCAAATAAATAAAGAATTAGAATATGAACACCTCTGAAAAAACTTCTCAAAAACCATAGTGATCATATTCATATACCAACCTGTAATTTATACCTTTACTGGAACTATCATACAAGGAAGAACCCCCCAAAAAGAATTTCTCTACCGCAACTATAAATTAAAGATTCACATATAAAAAATAAAAAAAAAGGTTCTGAAAAAATGGGAAGATGATGTTTTGTTCTATCATTGCCTAGTCTGTTGTAACCTGGATCCAATCATTCTGAGCTCAAATCTCTTCACAGCCCCAGCAACATCTCTCATGGTTGTGTCTATGACATAAGGGACTTTGTCAAGGTAGATCTGTGTGTCATTGATCAGCTTCTTACATGGCTCGCGCCTGTCTGCAATGGTTCCGTGGTAATGGAAATACTTGATCCTGTTCTCAGTTTTGTGTGTCGTCTTCCCTGCTATGTTCTGGGACATGTGCACCCCGGTGCCATACACATTGCGCGGTTGCACCGCGTATTTCCGGTCTCTTCTTATGCCTCTCTTCACATCTTTGTACACAAGTTTTTCAAATCCCCATTTTCTGTACCATCAAGAATGCAAAACACATTAGCATGTGAGCTAGCACAAGAATACACACAAATGAGAATATGCTTAAGTCAAGAACAGAGAATTTTAGAGCCTAATGTTCAACACTTCACATGGTTATTGTAATTGGAAACTTCTTGTGACTAACGTCTATATTAGTATCCAGATCTAGTCACGAAAATAAACATACGTCCCAACAAATCAGTCCTAATCTTCCAATATGGTATTACATGTTTATTTTTCTTTGGTCAACATCAGCAACAGTCTTAATCTCAATTAATTTCTATAATCAAACAACATACACTATTTCTTGTTGTCTTTCTCCTTACTTATTCACTACTTTCCCATTTTTCATTTCCATAAACAACATCATTTGAGCATTGTAAGTTTATCTTGTATAAGGAAAACTGGCTATTGAAATCAGTCCTAATAGGGATCTAACAACCCAAGTTCAGATCTTCTTCACACAACTAGATTTCCACTACCAAAACCAAATAATATCCATTCTGATCATTCTCACTGTTGTATCTTATAAAGGGCAAGTAACATCTATTTTTTAAGACTGGTTCTGATGCTTCTCACAAAAAAGTGACACTTGCAGAAAGATGGGTGATAATACTATTAATTAACCCTAATGATCAATAAGAAACACCCACTTGAGAACAAAGTTCAAGCCACCACAACCTGCCCAAGTAAAATTTATCAAAGCAGGAATCTTCAATAAATGCAGAAGAACGTGCCAAAATAATTGTCACAAACTCATTTTTAACATAAAAATGCAAAAAGCTCCAAAAGACACTACCACCATAAGAAACAATGACCCTAAAGTTGATCTACAGGAACCCCATAATGCTGCTTCAATCATGTCCATGCTAGTAGGAATCCAATGCCCCCAATTACATGAGAACTTTGATCACAAAACAATGGAATGAGATTGCTAAACTAACATGCATATGCCAATTCAATTCACAATTTGATCTAATGAAGACATCCCACATGTCAAAATCAGATTAGCAAATTGACCATAAAAATTTCGGGGTGTTTGGTGATGATGTATGTACCTGTTAGTTTTGTGATAATCTTCAAGCAGGCAGAGCTTGTTGCTCATTGGCATCTGTTCAATGGTGAACTGTGAGTATTCAGCCAAAGAATCCAGCACAGTTTTGATGGTGCTCTTGGGAGGCATATAGATATACTCATCCACATCAAAGAAGAACATCCACTTAGCCATGAACTTATATCTATGCAAACAATCATTCACCACCATGAACTGGTTATGATAATACCCATCAAACCTCTCCTGGTCTCTTATATCATGCAAAGTCACATACCCCAACTCCATCCATGGCTTCAACACCTCCAAAACCTCCTCATGAATCCCACCAGCATCATGAATCACAAAATGAGATCTGGGCCCAAACAGCCTCACATGGTAAGCAATCCACTCCCTCACTCTCTGAGGACTCAAATTCCCATACAAAGAAGACCCACAATAAAAATAATCATATTTAGGCTTGGAAGTAAAGATTGAAGGGTTTAAGCTTCCTGGGTTTTCTGTTAACGCCTCAATCTCATCGGTGACGTTGAGATTCCGGTCACCGCCGCCAGAAGTTGAGGCCAAAAGGACCAGCTTCCCGCCGGAGTTGTCGGAATTAACGTCCTGAGAAAATGTGCAGTTCACCACCACGACGGTGTAGACCCTCCCGTAGCCCCAGTCGGGGAGGATCTTGTATCCGACGGCGGAGACTACGGCGGAGGAGTTGACGGTTGGGATCCACCGGCATTGGTACGTCGGGTTTGAGTAGAGATGGAGAGGCTTGGAGGCTAGACCCACTATAGCAAAAGTGTTCATTCCTCCTCTGTAAGTTCCCATGTTGATGTAGCTGTACGCCGCCGCGCCGTGAGTGCCGAACACGCGCTTGATCATGCCGTTGGGTTGCACCGACTCCGAAGGCGGGGGAGGCGGCGAGAGAAGCGGAGGGGGTGACGTAGCAGCAGCAGCTGAGATGGATACAATAGTAGTATTAGTAGTATTGTGTTGTTGGGCCGGCTGGGTGGGGGTGAGGACGCGGGAGATGCAGAAGCGGAGGTCGGAGGAGGAGACGGTGAAGCGAGAAGGGAGGAACTGGAGGAGGGTGGCGAGGGTGCAGAGGATGAGGAGGGCGGTGAGGAGGAGCTTGAGCTCGGCGGTGTAGTGCCAGACGATGCCCACGTAGAGCTTCTTCTCTTCTTTCTGCTGCTTCTCTTTCGCCATTGCTGATGTCAGTGATGTGTTACAGAAAGTGAAGGAGGATTGAAGAAGAAGAATAAGAAGAAGAAGAGAAATGGGGCTGTGGCTAGTGGGTTTCTTTTGGAGTGTTGTTTTATATGTTTGATAAAGTGTTTGAATTTTTTGTTGGGTTTCAGGGAATTTTTATGGGGGAGGAATTATGGGGGGTGTGAATTGTGGTTTATTAGTTTACGTGATTAGTTGGAGAGGGGCTGGAACGCGGAGGAGGACAGTGATGGGTGCTGCTGGTTTGGTTTATACAGGACTAAGCTAAAGATGGTAATTTCTGGTAGGCAACGGCTCTCTAATTATGCGGAAGCTGCTTTTATTGACTGTAGTAGTAATTATTACTGCTTATGGTTAAACATCGTGATTGGATTTCACATTACTAGTTTTGGGTTATTCTCTATTTCTGTATATAGTTGTTGATTGTGAAAGTGTGAATGTAGCTATAGTGCTTCTTTCAACAGTGAAAGATACGGAGAGTATTGACCGGTTAGTGACGGAGTGGTTATGCTATTTTGTATGTTAGTTCCTCGGCTTGAGCCTTTTACTAGATCCTTATCTGATTTGCCTTTGTCATGGAATTTAGTTTTTTCTATGATATGGAAGGATCCGTTTATCCATATTGTTAGGAGAATGCGTCGAGTGAAAGTTAGACGCGTCAAAGATAGATATACATTGATCTCGTCAAATGAGAGTTTGAGTTGTTTGACAATGTAAAGATAAATTTGTATTGAACTCGTCTATGTTACGTACATTTCATTGACAGTCGAGATTCAATTCAACTTAAAAATTGATAAGGAGTAGTTAATAAGTAAAATCAAAGTTTAGCTAGAATTTAGATGAACGTAAGTAAAATCAAAACAACATTTACTATAATTTAGTAGTTAATAAGTAAAATCAAAACAACATAAGTCGAACAAAACGACATTCGCGTCAAATTCGACCAAATCTCGCTCTAGTTCACAGCTCCTAATCAGATAAGTACTAGTATCTAACATGTTTAACCACCTAAACTTATACAAAAAACACATATCATTAGGTATATCTAACGAATTAGTATTAAAGTGCAATGACACTTAACATCATGGCCATTAGTGATGCCCAAATGGTCATTTAGTACATAATAAATACTTCAGCCCTACTTCTCCCCAAACCCCACTTTTTCTCATCACACGTACAAATGTACAATCGAAAAGAGAAAGAGAATGATATGTTTTCTGGTCAATGTTACGGTTCCCCCAAGTTCACATCAACCTGCATTCTCACCATGACCATCGGTTTTTGACCAGTTGGAAATTTACAAGTCCAAGATGACTAGCTACAGTAACTTTTAGCAGCGTAATTTAACCGTGGACGACGGTAGAAAATTGGTCTATGAAATATGTCGGCGGCCGTTGCGAAACCAAATGAGAAATGAAGGGGCTTCGGTGCAAGAAATGATCGCGAGTGATGAGGAGGGGATGACACGTGGAAGGATTCGGTGCCGAATAATAGCATGGTTCAACAAAAGTGCCACCTGTCATTATGGGCTGTCTTCCTTATAAAAGGGCATCAGCTGGTGGGGACCAGCTTGCCTTTTATTATTATTATATTAATTGATGAAATTTGAACAGTCTCACTTACGCCTTTACCATTCCCTGACACGTCGCATCTGTGCCACGTGGGTCGTTTAAGGTCGCACGCGCTTCCATCAAGGATATGCTTTTATGTTTTTTTTTTTTCTTTTTTAAAGATAACCAAAGATTAAACTGGAAAAAACTTGAAGTTTCACCAAGTGGTGAACACTGCTGCTAACTTTAGACGTGTCGAAAGTAATTTCTTCTTTTCATATTATTGGTTTCAATTTGATAGACTATGATGGTTTATTTATTTATTTAAACAAATGACATTTTGTTTGTTTATATTTTAGTTCTGATTTAGTTTTGAGTTGGAACATGTCAATGATTTGTCTCTCGCATAGTCTTTGAGGGTGTCAATTAAAGGACCATTGTTCCCTTGGTTGCTTTCATTTTAAGGGACATCAATGGACTTCGAAGAGATAGTAACTTGACCTCCAATTTAAGAGGAGGCAAAAGGTAATGGGTTTAGAAGTAATGTATAGTGATTGGTTAAACCTGGAAAGTTAAGAGTCACGTATAAACCCAACATCCCACTTCGACTATCATATCCCCCTCTTTTACGTACAATGATGCATCATCAGTTTAGGGTTGCATGATGTATAAAGTCTTGTGTTGATATGAAAAATAAAGAGATATCGCTTACTTATCTATTTCTGAACGTATAGAATGATAATTTTGATTTACAATACTAGAATGTCTTAATTATAAAAAACAATGAAGAAACACGCACATATATCATTAATTTCTTATTCATAATTTGAATAAGGATATTTCTTTCGGATGTTGAATATTACCATTGAAATTCCCCGATATTCAATGTCAACTGTAATGACATAGGTGGCATGGCCATTCCCGGTTTGATGAGGGAAAAAGATTTGACCATGAACGCTCAAAGAGAATAAGATCCAGATCGTTCACCATTTTCTTTCTTAATTTCTTGTTTCTCTTCCCTCTTTCTTTCTTTCTTTGTGGCCATATTCAACACCATTGTAATGGCCTCAAGTCCACCTTGCATAACGGCCAAGTCCTTTTGTGGTCTTTACTTATCAATTGAGTTTGTGTGCAATTGTTTTGGTAACAGCTTGCTATGCCAACCTATCCATATTCCCTGTCCCATGGTCCAACAAGAAGAGTCATATGGGGCTTGTCAGTTGATAGTCTGATTGTTTGTCTCATATTACTTTTAATGTGATGGGTTAACAACTTAGCATTCTCATGAGCCCAGTGATGCTCTCAAGTCTCAACTTTAGCAGACGGGGAGATAGTGAGGGGGTTTGCCGGGATTCCTATAGAAGGTCCTATATTGTATGTTGGTTATCACATGTTACTAGGATTTGAAATAAGTTCCCTTGGTAACCCAAATGTTCGAACAAAATAACGTCCATCTCCGAGGGATAGCGCATACAATGATGTTAATTTCTCAAAATGAAATATGGAAGTTTACTTGAGTTAACATTATACGATGATTTCAGACTTATGGGCGTTGTTCCTGTCTCTGGAAAAAACATTTTCAAACTTGCCTCTACAAAGTCTCATGTCCTCCTCTATCTATCCTGGTGAAGCTCTTCACCGGAAGGTACTAATTCATTTCATGTTTAGTCTGATTTTCACTTCTGAGGATGTAACTTGGTTGGATGTCCATGCATGCACTTGAGAATTTATGTCAGTGTTTATGTAAAACTGAACTTTCACTTTCCAGGGGAAGCATACAAGTTATTCTGGCCAGAACGGTCAGAATTTGTGAGGATGGCGGCTAGATTTGAAGCCAAAATCGTACTGTTTGGTTCTGTTGGAGATGATGATCGTTATTGGCTACAAACCTCATTTTGCCTTTTATATCATCTTTGTAATATGTCTTTCGATTAATTATCTAATGAAGCTTGAAGTAGGTGTTCGTGTAACCGTGTTGGCGTGTAATATATCAATGTTACTCTTATACCGGCTTAAATTTGAATTAGTGTATGACTGTCTGAGCCTGCATCAATGAAGGTGCATTGCTTGTAATTAAAGGTAGTTTTTGTTATGCATGTACGCACACAACTAACACAAGTGATCATGCAAACTATATGACGTCGATTCATGTCTGCCTTACCCTAAATGTGTTAACGAAAGTTTACTTTAAACGCAACTTAAGTAATTTCTTATTTTCATAATTCTTGAGGGGAATGAATGACAAATTCATTGACTAAACGTTATTACAATTAGATATTAGAATGTCATCCACACTCGGAGAACTAACAAGGAAGAAATCAATAGTAAAACTACCAAGTTTAGCCTCTTGTTACTCTGTTAGTCTGATTTCTCAATTTAACTGAGTCTAAAGTTGTGACACCCTGACCTGAATTTAAAAGAAATGATTCCGATCAATTGAAACTATTATTTCAGAAATAATTCATCTTTTAATGACAAAAGTTTGATGTTTTCTCCAAATTAATAAATTTTTACACATGAATCACAAGACAATTGATATCACGCTCATTTTAAGCAAGTCTACAACTCTACAATAAAGATAAATACGAACATCAAAGTGCCCAACATCTAATCGCCCGTGTTATATTCGATGGTGGTGGTGTGATTTGGTTGTGGAGCTTGTTTTATTCCTCAAACCCCCAAACCAAAAAACAGAGGAAGTTATTGGGCCTCTGTTAACATGTCTTCTATTTTTCAAAAGCCTAATATCTGAAATCCCAAAAGAAAAAAATGACAATGGGCCCCAAAGCAGGTCCAATTTCGAGCCCAAAAGAGGTGAGCTAATTAGGGTTTCGCATACAGAGCCGGGGTATATAGCGCTGGATTCCAAAGTGCTTTGTAGGTTAGAAACTTCAGAGACAGCGAGCCGCTTCGGAGTTGGGAGCAGCAGCAAAGGGAGGTTCAGCCGGGGGAGATCAAGCTCAGAAAATGGTTCGTCTTTCATTTTCTCATCTCACATTCAACACTGGGTTACCTTCCAATTCGTTTATCTCTTTGGTTTATGTAACATGCTCGATCCAACTTTAGCTCATACTACTTGCTCAACCTGCTTTTCTATGTGCTTAGATAGAACATATCTTACAAACCCAGTTCTGCTGCTATCTAGGGCTTTAAAATTTTCAGTTTTGAAGTATTAAGATTGTTATAACTATGGAAAATCTGATTAGATGTCAAAGTATTGATACTATGATACTGTCATTACTTTATTTTTGTTGTAAAGTTGTAAAGTTGTAATCTTGAAGTGGGGTGAATTGGGTTGTGAATTTTATTTGTTTTGTGTTTATGAAGCTTGGTTGGTAATTTGGTTTCTTGGTGATTACAGGCGCGAGGACTGAAGAAGCATTTGAAGAGGCTCAATGCCCCCAAGCATTGGATGCTTGACAAATTGGGTGGTGCATTTGTAAGTAAAGCCTTTTTGTTTTGTTTTAGTTGAATGTGTATGTTGTGTTGCTAGTTATTTTTTATGGATAATGTTCAATGTGTTGATTGGACCTTTGGAATTAAACTTGTCTTAGGCCCCCAAGCCCTCATCTGGACCTCACAAGTCGAGGGAGTGTCTTCCATTGATCATTATCTTGCGAAACCGGTTGAAGTATGCTCTGACATACCGTGAGGTCATTGCCATCTTGATGCAACGTCATGTTATGGTTGATGGGAAAGTTAGGACTGATAAGACTTATCCTTCTGGTTTCATGGGTACGTGCAAAACTGCCTTCTTTGATATGTTGCTGCTACATTGTTCTTGGTCCTCTTATTTCTGTATTGACATCTAAATGACTGTTTTCATAGTCAGTCATGGGAATTTGATATTGTGTGTGTGTATATATATATTGTTTATACTGTGCTACTAAGGTTGTGTTTTTCTGTTTTGCAAGCACCTTGTTTTCCTTTTCCGTGACTGGAATAAAGTGATTTATAGGCGTGCCTTGTAGTTTGATTTCTTTTGGGTACTTTTGTTCATAGGTTCTAGAATCCATCAGTGGTCTTGATTTTAGAATCTGGCATTTTAATAACATTCTGTTTCACATTGAACAGATGTTGTCTCAATCCCCAAGACAAATGAGAATTTCCGTCTCCTTTATGACACCAAAGGACGGTTCCGTCTGCATTCAATCAGGGATGAAGAGGCAAAGGTGATTTTTGTCTATCTTTTTACATTTGCATTGTTTATGTGAGTTAATTTTTTTCCTTCACTATACCTTGATTAAAGATTTCAAATCAGGGTAGTCTATTATTAACTAGTTAAATAGAAGGATCCATTGAAGTAAACAATTCTTTAGTAATGTTCATTCCTTGGTGAAATACTGCCACTTGCTTATAGATGGGCCAAGGAAACTATCCAAATTTTGCATTTGAGTTAACTATTATAAGTGATGCATGTATTTTGCTGATAACTGAGTTTATATCTCTGCAGTTCAAACTCTGCAAGGTCCGTTCTGTGCAGTTTGGCCAAAAGAATATCCCTTACATTAATACCTATGATGGGAGAACAATTCGTTACCCTGATCCTCTCATCAAGGCAAATGACACCATCAAGCTTGATTTGGAGACCAACAAGATTGTTGACTTCATCAAGTTCGATGTTGGTAATGTTGTCATGGTGACAGGTGGTAGGAACAGAGGGCGAGTTGGAGTAATCAAGAGCAGGGAGAAGCATAAGGGAAGCTTTGAGACTATTCACGTCCAGGACGCCACTGGACATGAATTTGCAACCCGTTTGGGGAATGTGTTCACAATTGGTAAGGGTACCAAGCCATGGGTAAGCCTTCCCAAGGGTAAGGGTATTAAGCTTACTATCATTGAGGAGGCCAAGAAGAGGCAAGCTGCCCAAGCCACAGCTGCAGCCTAGATGTTTTCGGTGAAAACAATTTAAGTCTTATCTGAAGAATTTCACTAGAACTTTTGTAATTTTTACTAAATTAGCTTTGGAATTTATGCTGCAAATTTTGTCTTCGTGTTCTTCATTTGTTTTGATACAGATCAGACTTAAATTTTATGCTATGTTGAAGTAAAGTTTCTCTGAGTAGTGTCTGCATGCTGTTCCTATACCATCTTTCTTTTCAGTTGAGAACTCTATCCCTTCCCTGCCAGACCATTGTAGTAGTTATCCCAACACCTTTGTGGTCTGACTGGCATTCTAACTAATATTTTGAAACTCCAGGGGGCAGCTCTAAATCTAGTTATTTTCGTTAAGAAACTAAACCCTAATCCTCTACTAGATCCGCATCTGCTCGCTAAACTGATTTAGGCTAGTTTGGTGAGGAGTCATCCTCCATTACAAACCTCTTTACATAGCACAATACTGTTGTTACCACTAGCTCTTGACTTCCACCAACTGCAATCAGAATCGTTCTTACTCCCAATTTTTGTCAAATTGCGCCTGGATTATTTTGGCAAAATGTTGAATCTACCACATGTGTTTGAAGCTGATGGAAAGAGTTGAATGGCTAACTAGTCCATTCCTTGAATCATTCTCTGCGATTGAAGGGACAGTTTTAGGATTGAGAATCAAATCTTGATATATGACAGGCAAAAGGTGTGATCTAGTAGTACAAGGAAGGAATCCAATCCTAGATTTTTTCTAGTAATGCAATGGAGGGAAAGCCTTGGGAATGTCACACTAAACAAGGTCCACAACACCCATGGCTATGATTCCCTATGCCACTTCCATGGATTTACAGCTTACAGAGAATCAAAGCTTACAGCCATGTCTTTACCTGTCATCAACTCATCATACACATTTCTGCACAAAGGCTAAAGGTAGAAAAGATATCATTGAGCACATGGAGAAGATGCTTGGATAAGTATACAACTATACATATAATGAGAGGGATAGAACAATAACCAAAAAACCAAACTTAGACATCAATTTTGGTGATACAAATTTCCCACAGGTTAGATTTTACAAGCAAGGACATTGTATGATGAATCTAATAATGATATGAAACAACTTTGGTGTCTCAATTCTATGTCTCTCTGCTTGCACATGAAGCCTTTCATTCAAGAATTGACAACACTTTGATCCAATCCAAGCTGAAAGGGATGATGATGAATATAAGGGATTGATCATGGTCCATGGACAGTCCTACCTGCACTGATTATTCTTCACAATCTTTCAAAAGCAAGCAAATAATAGAGGTGGTGGGTGTGGTGGCCACAACAAGCAATGAAAGCTATTGGGATCAAATACTTCACTTGCCCTAGCCTAACCCACCTGCACATGCTCCTTGTCTTCCTTGCTCTATCTTCCCCTCTCTACCTTCAACACACTTTTTCTAAGGATTACATTCCCGTTACAAAGCCAATACCTAGAGTTAGATAATAAGCCTACCCTGCTTATTGGGTTACAGTCTAATATATATGCCACACATTTGTATTATCATCATTATCATCTATAGTTGGTGCCTTGAGCAAGTGATCAAGTGGTCATTAGTGAGGCCAGCAGCTTGCATGAATGAGTGTATGACAGTGGGGCCTACAAACCTAAAACCCTTCTTCACCATGGCTTTGCTTATGAACTCTGATTTGGAAGTCTTCACAGGGATCTTGTGGCATGACTTGTATTGGGTGGAAATAGGCTTGTGATTCACAAATCCCCACAAGTACTTGTCAAATGACCCAGTTTCCCTCTTAATCTGTAAATTGAGTTAACAAAAAAGAAAAAAGAAAAAAAAAAAGGAGAGTTAATAATTACAATCACAGTATTTGTAAAACCTGTCAAATACATGATACAGTATTAAAGGGTCAGTTTTATGTTCTAGTAGTACCTCAAGAATTCTTTTAGCATTGTCAACAACTCCTCTAATCAAGCTTATATCAGTACCAGTATCAGCACTGACTGAAGTTATCTTCTTTTCATTAAATTTAGCCACAGCTTCTGCATCAAACCCTGAAAATGCCTCCCTGCATAAGTCAAATACCAAGACTTGTTAAATAGCTTACAATAATTTCTACAACTTAATGAAAATTAATGGAACTTTGGGATCAAACCCACCTCAAAGCCTGCCTTTTCCTCAGAACTGAACTCCAATCTGATCCTACTTGAGCACTGGTCAACAGTAACAATTCAAGCAACAAACTGCAAATATGACACCAAAAAAAAAAAAAATTAAGCTTCAAGTATATACATTATTCTGTGAAAGATAGAAAGATATATCAGAGAGAGAATTACTTGTCATCATGAACAGGAACTCCCCATTCTTCATCATGGTAAGCAACATATAGAGGGTCTGCAAATTGAAAAGTACAGAAGAAGCACATTATTCAACTTTCTTATTATATTTCCACAACATCTGAATCACAATAACATGAAAAACATGAACTTGTCAATAGTTTAATACCTGAATTTGGTGTGATAAAACTGCATCTCTTTTGCTCAACATTGGTAGCTGAAGAATCAAGAGGCACCACTTTCCCTTCAAACTTTGCAGAGTTTGTTCTTCCATAATGAGCAATTCGCAACTTTCGTTGTTCTTGCATTGTTGCAACTTGCTCCCTCCTTGCAGCTGCTATGCTTCCTGGTGCCTCTACTATCAAAGATGATATATTTTTCATTACATTTTCAGCAGAAGCTGCACCTGAAACACTTGATCTCTTTGACTTTTTCACTGAACTAGTCAACTTAATTGTTGACTTAGGTGTGAGAACCAACTTCTCAAGACTAGAATTGAGCTCATTATGTTCTTTTCCTCTCTTAAGTGCTGGTTGTCGAGGCGAAGGTATCTTGGGAGAGATGGGAGGAGAGATGGTGGGCTTAGTTTTTGGTGCAGGCAGTGGTGATAGCAAAGGAGGTGGAATAAGGGATTCATGGTTGGCCTTTTTGAGGAACTTCCTATGTTCCAAGCTTGGAAATTGGTTATCAGTTGGCTGAAGAACCAAGCGGGGATTGGTTTTTGGTGTTGTTGGAGTAACACTAGGACTTTGCTGCAATCTTGGTTTAGAGGAACACATATTTTGTGATGAACTGAATGTTGGCCTTGGTGCTACAAATTATTGGGAGCAGAGGAGGGGACGATGATGATGATGATGAAGGTGAAGAAGTTTAGGAGGGTTTAGGAAGGATGAGGGGGATTTTATAAAATGAAAGTGGGGTCATGAACAAAGGTTTTGGCTAAGTTCTAACATGGGGGAGTTGGGGTCTGCCATACACACACCCTCTTGTGAGGGGTAGTACTGCTTTTTTTTGGCTATGTGAGCATGAGGGGTTTGAAAATGACACTCTCCTAACCAAGTCTAGATCATATTGTAATTTTTTTTTGTGCTAATTTGATGTACATGTTGGCTCTACTTGAGCTAAGAACCCGATTTACATTGTTGGTATATTTCATGATAGATTAGGCTTGTGATATTAAAGTACTTCTTATCTGCATACTTAAAAAATTGTGTTAATTGCATCAGGAGTAATAGTTCTTATTTCTTAATTGGGTACAGCAAGCACAAGTCCTTTACTTAATTGTATCGAGGTCTTTTTACATGTATTCTGTCATTTGACGATTAAGTTGAAGACAATATCGGTGCGACAACGTGACCCCAACAGCGATATAGTTGTGGTGCCGTGGTGCCATTGCCAGCTTCCTCATGGACCCTAATCTTCCCACACTTTGTGCTCTTTACTGCTCAAGTCACCATGCGTCCTCAATCCCAAGTTGGAGTGGGGTCTGTGAGAGTTACCAATCATTGTGTTTCTTTTGAGCTGGCCTAAAATCTTAAGTTCATGATATGCTAATCTGATTTGAGTTGAATGCCCTTGCATATGTGTTCTTGAAACCAAAAGAGACTAAGCAGGGGTCTTAGTTCAAGGCTCTTAATATATGATTAAGTGAAAGCTTAGCTCATCACATCATACTCTTAGTTGTGCAAAAGTGGACCATTTCTATTGGAATATGTCAGTTATCCAAAATTTGTTAAGGGTGCTTTCAGAAAGCTGTCACAGGAGATTTACAACTAATAAGTGATGCTAATAACATAAATAAGTTGTCTGTGGGTCAAGTAGATTTTCACACCTAATCTCAAACTACCAACTTAAACCTTGAACTCATGAGAATCACTGAAGTTAATTAGGTATATATCAAAAGTCACAACCATAAGTTGATTCTGCAGATTCTTAACAGTAGAATTCAGAGAATAAACTGGATGATAAAAAATGCCAGCAACTTGTAGACAACAGAAGTGTGCTTGAGTGATTGAAGTGGTAAATTTAGTAACAGCAGAGGGTCCTGTACTTCTATTCATATGTGAAAAATAAATAGCCATGAATCAACTGTAGTAATCAAAACTGGGTCTATTGCAACCGTTGAGCATCAATTGGTCATAAAATATTTAGTTATACAGTTGAATCTGCAGGTTGAATTGGATAAGTGGCCCGAAAGTGCATGTCATGTACAGTTGAACTTGTAGCATGAACTATAAACACAAATTCCCCATCAAATCTCTTCTGCTAGTCCAATGCACAAAGTTTAAAACAGTTCAGGATTTTGGGGGAATTTGTCAAGGAGAAACCTGGCATGACAGATCAACATGAAATATTGATGGGGTTTTCAAAGAGAAGCATCTTGACTGTCAAACCAAGAAACAGTATAAGCATGCAGATAATTCGCAGCAAAATGGGGGAAAGAAAATACAATAAGGGATCCCTCAAGAATTAATACATGTTGATCACAAGCACCAGTAGTATTCTGAAAATGTTGTGATACTTGGAATATCCAAAGCTTTTTGTGAAGAATAGAAGTATTTGTGTTGCAAACAGCTAATAAAACTTTTTTTTGGAGAGAAATGAATAATTCATTAATCAAAGGATAATCCCAATTACAAAACCTGCAAACACAAGGCCGTGAAATTACAAATAACAAAGAGCATATGTCTCAAACTGGATCAAACTAGAAAAAGTGAAATGAAACCAACAACTCACTATACTATGGACCAGAAGTCCTACAACCGAAAACATAAATGCAACACTACCAATCAATCTACCACACACACCACTCACATTTGTTGGCATTGTCGTCACCGTCGCCGTCAGCAAACAGCTAATAAAACTTGAACCATAAGCAATAGCCAAGATTTGTTTGTTTGGGATTCAGTTGAAGAAAGAGGGTATCTCATATAGCCTCTACTTTTGAGGTACTTTTGAGGTCATGTAGTCTCTTCTTTGAGGCACACATGCTATGCAGCATAAATTCCAAATATAGGGGTTGAATCCTTTTTATCCAAGATAAATTATTGGAGGCCTAACTTTTTTTTTTTTTTTTCTTTTTTCTTTTTGTCCTCATGCTATGTTTTTAGAGAAACAAATTTGCTAATGACTTCAGTAGCAGTTCTGCTAATTGTAACAAAGTTTTCATGGCAATAGCTTTTGGGGCAAATTATATTCCAAATTGTAAGGATCATACAAACTAGACTATAGCACTGTGGGGGTTTAACTTATAAGTATCTCCTAGTATGTTCTTGGTTAAATTCAATTCTAACATCATAATCACAAGATAACAAGCCATGTGATCGAGTCTTAATTACTCAAATGAGCTACATCTCTATAATTCGACAAAAATAGACGTAAAAAGAGACATGAATCATGCATATTTCCCTCGAGTCCATATCTCTCTTTGTCTCATTAGTAGGACATAAACCAATATCACATTTTCTCACACAGCATACGAGTCAAAATAGCGTGATATATGAATAGGGAGACTCAGCAGCCTACAAGCCACATGGTTAACAAGTGCTTTCTGTCAATTGGATTTTTTTAAAATGATGCAAGATTAACTTGGTTTTAGGTATGAGATATGCAATTTATAAACACACAACAGTGAAATGTGTCTCCATCTACCAAAGAAAGCTACCTTCATGTTTTGGAAACCTTCGTGATTCTCCTCTCCCACTATCTCACGTTAGCTCTACCTCCTAAAAAGTGAGGTCCATCACTTGTTTAGAGGTTTATAGGTGCTCACGCATGGGTGTTACTACCCTTATTTACCATTTGTCTTTTTCTTTGTTGTTGGCTTCACCCCAACTCGGTGGCTTTGTTTTCCTTATAGGTCGAGTTTCTCTTGTGAAGAAGAAAAAGCTATTGTGTGGTGTTGGGTTCTTTCTTTCATCCTCATAAACCTTGGTTTTGACATAATTTGTATTTTGGAATATTACTGGCATCGGTTATTCGGTCATCGTCCTTTCAATCCAGCATTTCTCGCAACCTCTTTGCTACTAGCAACAATTAGACGGCGGTGATTGTGCTATGAAACTATGATGTAATTTTATTTTTATTTTTAGGGTTCAATTTTGTACACACCCACTTTTACCTTGTCCATATGGACTGGTTTGAGTGGTATTTTGCTTAAGATTATTTGTATTTGGGCATTTTTTGAGCTCCTCGGCTCCTCCACTTGGTTTACCTCTTTGGTAATTAGGCCCAATTGTTAATTTAATTTCTTCACTTGAAACACTTTAGCAGACATTTGCAATAATGCAATATGCACGTACACCAAGGATGAAAGGTTTTTGAAATTTGATATATGGGTACTTGTCCTAGCTCATTGTCATGGTGGGAGCAGTAAAATATCCCTGCAGGAATTGCATTATTATCGATTTCTTCTTGTTGGTGCAAAAACGAAATGCTGAAGTTGTCTAATGCCATATGATCTCCTTGGTGATGTCGATCTAGTCTACAAGAAACATGCATATGTGTCACGAGAACAAAAGCACAACGTTGTGAAGATACCACATTATGATTGAAATATTGGACAAATAATTCATATCACATCCCTTTCTAGGCTAGTACATTGTGGGGGGAATGGAGGATGGTTTCCTCATGAGGTTTGGGACACACCAGTTGGACTAATGGAGGAAAGATTCAATCCACCCAAAACTCAATTGACAAGTCTATAACTCTACATCGTTCAATATAACAGAGAAAATCAATAAGTTGGGAAGACAGAGCCACAGAGGTAAACACAATTGACAAGCATGTAACTCAATAAGTTGAGCCTAGTAATTGAAGTGAAGATCTTGATCAAATACTATGTCAGCAAACAACAAACCAGCTTGACCCACCGATGCCGCTCATTATATATAAAGTTTGATGAGTCATAACGTTATTATTAGTGAACCACTCACTCTTATATCGTATAATATTATGTGATTTTATTTATAAAAAAGAAATTAGAATTTTCTTTTTGTAAAAGCCGCTCAAATTTTGTAGACAATACGTATCTTTGACTTGAATTCTTATTCTTGAAAGCAGATTATTTAGAAAAAAAAAAAAATCTAATTTGACATGATGAAGAAGACGAAGAAAAATACTCTTATAATAATGTAAACCATGGCCTGTCTGATGAGTTGTTAGGAGGCATTGTTTAAAACTTTAAATAATTGAGAGGAAGAGGGCTTTGGTGCCCTTGTCCTTGTCTTTCCATGTATTTGCTCCTTTGGATGTCGACCTTGGTCCATAGTGTTGGGAGCCATTCTGTTAAGATAAGACCCATTTATGGATATATGAAATCTTCAAAAGCATACATACTATAAAAACAATAAATGCTTAAAACACTAACATTCAAAGTGAATAGACATAGAGTGTAGGAAAATATGAGGGAAAAAAAAGAAGATGAATGTGTGATTCTGATTTTACAGTTTCAATTTCCCTAAAGTAGACCGGATAGTGTGGGATATCAAAATTCCAAAGATGAACGGTTAGATTAGTCTGCATGCGGCGCGCTCTACACATTGTATTATCGACACACCACATTTATGAGCTTTCAATACTTCGAATCACTATTGATACTCCATTTTAGCAAGTCTGGCTCTTTGAGATGATAAACAGTTTTCAGTCTAATCAAGCTGCTTGTATAAGCCTCTAGCTCCACCATGCATGTGCAGAAATTAAAACAGTATTATTAAGTTGTCATTAGCAATTATATCTGTATACATGAAGTAGCTGAAAGCTATCTTTCTCCAAGTTCTTAAGAATGACAACTCACATAGGCTCCGAGCTCTACAATTTCAAGGACATAAACCAACATAAAGCAGATTCCATAATCCCTTTTTGTACCTGAATGTTCCTTGCAATGTCCTATAATTCTGTTGTATTCTCTTTGTTTCTGCAAATTGTTAAACCTTCCTTCACATCCCAACAGTGGACTAGTACAATAAGGTTACGTCAGCTCTTTTGAGTCTCTTGTTCTTGGCTAGAGTAGAAAGAGAAAAGATTTACTGATTAGGACCGTTTTCAGACCAAATTAAGCTGAAGCTGTTTGGTACTCGGGAAATGAATCCACTTACATTGTTGTGGAGAGTAATTGTAACTGGTAAACAACGTAGGATCTGAACTTTACTGGTTTATTATCATGGCAACACAACAGGTACATATCAAGCATGCATTTCTCTTTTAATGTTGGGAGAGATAAAATCGAGATATTCCGAAAACGAGCAACCTTGTTTGGATTTGCATATATGGTAAGATGAATTATAGAGCTTGTTAGTTGTGGTTTATTTCTCTTCTAAAAAACGTACACTCCAGAGTTCAAAGAGTATATGTGGAAAAAGAGAAACCACCTGTGATGTGCCAATGACTTTGACATTACAAAAATTAAAGTAGATAGTAAATTAGGTAAGGTGAGAATCAATTAGCTTCCTTCCTCTGCCAATTTGTGCTTCACAATGTCATTTAGTTTTACAAATAAAGACGGTCCTCTGAAGCAAGAACTCGTTCACCAGACACCAGTAGAGATTTAAGAATCCATGTATGCCCTCACCACATCTGCAATCGGAGCTTGACAAATCGGACATTTTCCGCTGTTCCATTGCAAATCATGAGCACACTTGAGACAGGTGCACATGTGTCCACACCTATAACATATGAAATGATCATATGACAGAAGATCAGTACCAACAGAATTGTTTGTACTTAAAATGATGAAGAATTTACTTAGCTTCAAAAGCAAGTACCTGTACAATAGTGAATCGATTTTTGCTTCATTGCAAATGCGGCAATTGCCTTTCTTTGTTAACCCATTAGAATTCCTTTTCTTCCCCACTAGACCTGTAACATGAGATTACTGTCAAAAAACTGAGAGTAAAAGGAATGGCGCTTTCGACCAAAAAAAAAAGAAAAGGAATGGTGCCAAAACTATGCTGTCACTCACCATTTTTAGTAGATCGGTTATTATAATTTCGAAAGAGAATTTAAAAGTGTTCTTAGATACTATAAGTGATTCTAAAGGTCAAAAGAAGTGCGAGAGTATATTCTCAAGTACATGGGCTGTAAAGTAGGGAAAAACAGAAAAAAGTTCAGCAGAAACCTGAATGAACATCCTGATTCATGGATTGTTGCATTGTCATTTGCATGTCTACGCAGCTCTTTATTGCTTTTCTTAGCTCAGACATCTCTTGATAGAGTTGTATCATATGCCCTTTCATGTCGTATATCAGCTCCAATTCCTGCAGCGTTAGCTCGATGGATTAAGTAACTTACTTAAACCATATTATGAGGTAATAAAAATGATAAAACTCACCATTAAAGGATGACTGAGGGAGGGAGAGCCTTGCCGATGATTAGCGTTGTAAGATTGAGGTGGTGAACGTTGTGGACTATATCGAAAGGGTGACTGTTGGCGAGGAGATGCAGAAGTGGCTCGGTCTGAATCATCCCCAACTTCATTATCTTGGTAACTCCATGTTGTGAAGTGAGATGGTGAAGGCTGCAATGATGCACGGTCAAAATAATCACTTGCTTCTAGAAATTGACCACTAATTAGGCTCCTTGATTCTTCATCATCATCGTCATTGTCATCATTTTCTTCCTCCTCCTCTTCTGTCATCTCCTCGTCTTCTTGGTCTTGATGTACATGCACCTGTTCTTGTACTTGAACGTAGTCTAGCACTTGTTCTTGGACTTGCACGTATTCTATCACTTGTTCTTGGACTTGGTTTTGTTCTTGTACCTGCACATGTTCTTGCACTTCTTCTGCTTCTTCTTCGGTGCCTGATGGGATTGTGCGATGTTGTAAGAAAGACACCATTTGATTCATTCTATCATAGCTGCTGTCGTCATCTTCTTCTTCTTGACTGACATTGTGACATGTTTGTCTTTCTACACGAGATACCATCAATCTGTCTATCTTATCTCGGAAATCACTAGTAAGAAAGCTTGATACTGTTCTTCTGCATAGAAGAATGGGAAATTCAATTCAGTGAAACGATATGATTGCAAGCTTAAAAGCAAAATTAGAGCAATTAGCCTTTAATTATGAGGCATATATACGAGGAAAGAGAAAACAAAAGAAATGCAAGTGGTACCTTTCAAGGAGTTGGTGTATCTCGCCTTTTTCTGAATTGGAGTTGAGCATCTCTTGGTACCATGATTTCCTAATGTCTTCCCAATAGCTCCGTGGGCGAGAAATCTCACTGATCCAGTCATAATTTGTTTCTCCATAGTACTGGAAATCATCATCATTCTCATCCCAGTTGACCATGGATGTTGTTGTATCTATATTTTCTTGTGAGTCAAAGTTTCCAGCCTCTAAACTTGTTCCATGGCATAATGCATTTTCATTCCAACTGTTCAAGGATGAGGTTGTATCTGCAGTTTCTTGTGTGTCAAGGTTTCTAACCTCTGAACTTGTTCCTTCACATATTTCATTCCCATTCCCATTCCCAATCCCATCCCCACCACTCAAGGGTGTCCTTGTATCTGCACTTCGTTGTGAATCAAGGTGTCTAGCCTCTGAGCATGTGGGTTTCCATATTTCATCCCCATCATGACCATTCGAGGATATTGTTGTATCTGCAGTTTCTTGTGAATCAAGGTTTCTATCCACTGAACCTCTTCCATTCCATAGCTCATTCTCATTCGGATCACACATTGGTGTGGTTGGATTGGCAGTTCCTTGCACATCAAGGTTTGTAGAAACTAAGCTTGTTTCTCGCCTGGTGACCTTTGGACTTGGGCTGGCTACTTGACGAAGATCTTCACTAACATTTGGCAAGGAGCTTTGAGCAGCTGAGCTAGTTTCTTGGAAGGTAACTTCTAAACTTGGGGTCGCTTCTTTACAAACATTTTCACTAGCACGCAATACTGGTGATGTTTTCTGCTGCTCCAAAACATCAACTCTTTCATTAGGCTTATTTGAGGTGGAGGATTTGTCTAAACTTGGGGTCCTTTCTTCACAAACATCTTCACTAGCACGCAGTACTGTGGATGTTTTCTGCTGCTCTATAGCCTTGACTTCTCGATTAGGAGCGCTTTCACCTGGCTTATTGGAGGTGCAGGATTTGTCCAAACTAGGGGTCGCTTCTTCACAAACATCTTTACTAGCACGTAGTACTGTGGATGCTTTCTGCTGCTCTATAACCTTAACTTTTTGATTTCGAGTGTTTTCACTAGGCTTATTGGAGGTGCAGGATTTGTCCAAACTGGGGGTCGCTTTTTCACAAACATCTTTGCTATCACGTAGTGCTGTGGATGCTTTCTGCTGCTCTATAACCTTAACTTCTCGCTTAGGAGTGCTTTCACTAGGCTTATTGGAGGTGGAGGATTTGTCTAAACTTGGGGTTGCTTCTTCACAAACATCTTCACTAGTACGCAGTACTGTGGATGTTTTCTGCTGTTCCATAACCTTAACTTCTCGATTAGGAGTGCTTTCATCAGGCTTGGAGGTGCAGGATTTGTCCAAACTGGGGGTCGCTTCACAAACATCTTCACTAACACGCAGTACTGTGAATTTTTTCTGCTTCTCCATAACCTTAACTTCTCGATTAGGAGTGCTTTCAGTAGGCTTATTGAAGGTGGAGAACTTGTCTACATTAATACTTGTGTTCTTTATCATGTCCTTCTGAAGGCTATTTGGATTAGGCGCATCATCCTGCACTTCGGTGCCCTGCTCAACACTGGTACAAAATTTCTCCCTGAATTTGAGTAAATAGTCAATGTTAACGAAATTATCAAGTAACGAACTTTACTGCCGAGTTCATCAAAGACTTTCCATATGCTTTGATTTTACCAAGATTACACATTACATTCATTATTGAAGACTGAACCTTACACCCAGATCTGATCAATGTTTTATGATGCAATAGTGAAGTGATGACAACTGAAATGAAACACTTTTATTTTTTGAAGCTTAAACAGGAAGCTTCATTCCAGCACTAAACCCTCATAAATTCATAAATTCCAATCTCCTTTTTCTAAACCAAGCATTTCTAGAATCAGACTCATTCATTTCTGAGTAATGTGTATTGACCCCATTGAAACTACAGCACAAAGTGGTCCTTTATACTCTCTATCTGTTTGTACTACAACTCAATCCAACAGGATCATTGAAAGCAAATTCAACATTATTTATGAAGTTTTAAAAATCCACCACATAATTTTATGTTCAATTCAGTTCTGTATTGATCATATGCTTGTGCAGGTTCCCATAGTAGGCCGATGCCCTACCTAAACCAATCATCATATAGGCCCTTAGACCTCTACGTAACCTAAATTTCCAAGATTTTCTTTAATAGCAGAAGCAAAGCTAAAGTGAAAGGAGAAGCCTAGTATCAGAACTACTTTGATATAATGAAATATGAACTATTATATCCCACATTAATATTCAAACCAATTTCTGCTGAAATGAGATTAAAATTATACCTGAGATGCATGATGCTAGATCCTTGCGCAGGTTTGTTCACTCGAGATGGTTTTGGTGGAAGCGGTGGCACATCTGAACCAGCGAATGCCATACCACGTTGAAGCATTCGAAGCCTAAGTAATGACTGCATATAAACATTGGAGAAATGCACTCGTTGTTTAGGATTCAAATTTCAAGGTAAATCAATAACCAACATTTCAATGGAAAATTTGTGTTATACTGAATGAGAAATGCACCTGAATTCGAGTTCGACCACGCTGTGGGAATTCCGATACTGACTTTTGGTTCACCAGCGTGTCAAGTTCCTTATGCCTGTCACGCTCAAACTGCATAAGCAAATCAGCAAATGCCTGCCTCCCTCTTAAGCGTGGTGAGCTTGTAGCATGAGACGAGTTTAGAACATGAGACAAGCCTTTGTGCTCTGATAAGCCTTTGTGTTCTGCCTGATCGACCCCAGAACGCTCACGGAGCAATTCCCTACACGGTGAACTCTGCGTGCTACCATACTGCTGATCATGATCATTACTATTGTCCTCACTCAAGGAAGACGATGGACCCTGTGCAGTCAGTCTTCTAATAATATCCACAACTCGAACCTTTTCTTTTTCTTTAGCATCTAAATTCCGGCTATCATCTGCAATACCTTTGGCATCTTCAAAGGAATCACCGGCATCATAAGTTTCATCAATAGACTCCCTTGCTTTTTCCATCTGGAAATCAGAGTCCCCTGCTTCAATAGAGAAAACAGGATCCCCTGCTTTCTCAACAGGGGACTCTGCCTTTTCTGCTTCAGAAAGTCTTGATGGTGAAGCATTGGTCTCATTCTCGTTCTGATTCTCAGTAGAGCTGAATCCAGAACTAGACCTACTTGTGTCGGATAATTCATTTCCACTGGAATTGGTTTTGAGGGTGTCTGATTTGTGGAGCCTCTGCTCCCAAATTTGAACCAGAGACGAAGCCCCCACTCCTTTTTTGGTGAGATCAGCCAAGCTATCTGTTCTTGCTATAGTCTCTTCCTTCGAAGTTGACGTCCTTGCTGAAGAGGGTGCCGAGTTTGGCACATAATACACCTCTGCGTCTGCGCTCCTCTGCCTCTCAATCGGTTTCGCCACCATTTGTCTTGCGAAATCCCATCGATCAAGAACCCTGACATGCCTCGGGCTCATGACCGAACCAGAGTCATCTTCTCTGTCACTGTTCCTATTGCTGTTCTCATCCTTGTTACATAACACTTCTGCCTCTGCGCTCCTCTGCCTCTCAACTGGTTTCGACACCATTTGTCTTGCGAAAGCCCATCGATCAAGCACCCTAGCATGCCTTGGGGTCATAACCGAACCCGAAGCATCTTCTCTCACACCATTTATGTTGGTGTTCTCATCCTTCTTTGAACAGCAAGAAGCCTCATCGTTTCGAACCCAAGAATCATCATTGTTAACACTCTGGTTCTCGGAGTTGGCGTCATTGGAGCCAGACTTGGGAGAGACTGCAATGCAGAGATGATCCCTCACTAAACTCTTGAGGTTCTTCTGAAAAGCACCCATGGTGGCTCTGGCATTGGTCTCTCTGCACCGGTCACGGCGGTTGTGATCCCTCAAAACGCAACCGAATGGAGCAGAGGGCATTTCAACTGATGATGCCATCTTACCTAGTCTTTCGAATTGTATTGCTTAAATAAATAGCATATTACCCTATAATCTATTCATTTTGGGGTGAATCAAATCCTAACCAAAAGGTAGGAAATCAAAGAACCCGTCTGAAGAAACTGGGTGAGGAGAATTATAAAAAATAAAAAAACACAATCCTCACAAATCCTACATTATCAGAGCAATCTGTAATTTTCTAAGGATTGAAAAAATCCCAATGCTGACAGAGAAGAGAAACAAGCCTCTGGTTTTACACGAAAACAAAGGAGCGGTTTTAGGCCTAAGCCTACCTCAAAACAATTAGATTTTACCTATCTTTAGTAAAAACTCCTTGTAACCCCAAAGAAGCTAAATCAGATACAGAGAGATGGAGATGGAGACAGAGAGGGTTTGGTAATGAAGACGAAGAGAGCAGGAAGGGGGGTGCTAATAAAACAGTGAATTAAGAGTTTGGTGAGGAAAAGGAGGGATTGAAGGAGAGAAAGACGTTGCTATTAGCCGTTGGAAACGTAGGGTCGTATTAGCAATCTATGGCAACCCAAAAAGCTAACTTCACTGATATATTTGTTAATGGAGAGCGTCTCCCAAACTTTCTTACTAGATTATTTTAATCGTAAACACGGCCGTAAGATTTGTAATACACGACTATAATTGAAAATCAGACGACAATACATGTAACGGGGTATAGAATCTATTTCTAGATGCACAAGAATCGGTTATTTTCTTCTGTTTTAGTCTTTCGGATATCTTAAATTAGTTATAAACTTATAATGATTAATTATATTACCATTTTGATTGCCTCTTGTGTTTTTGTTTTAGTCAATGGTCTTTTGGGTGTCCTAATTGAGTTAATTCCATCTCTGAATTTTGTTTAGACCCAAATTACATGCCAATTTGGGGTTTGCCAGGTTCAAACTTCCCTCCAATTCTTTACCCCTTGTTTTTCATTTTTTAAGTTATTACCCTCTATGTTTGGATTTTGTTAATTAGAACATTTCTAACTGCAATGACCAATGCAATCAAGAACATAGAATGTAAACCTCTTTCTTTTCTTTTATTTTTTTTCTTTGTTTTTTTTACCGTATGAATTATTCTTATTTAAATTGTTGATTTGACCATTCAAAATATTGACCACTCATGAATAAATCCAGAAAATTAATGCTTTTACAAAAGTTCATGACTTACAGAGCACGAGTGGGAGGCCATTCGAAATTTTAAACTATTATCTCCAAAGTACGAAGTTGGACTGCTAATTTTGAGTCACAATGAGATCATACTCACAGAGAATGGTCTGGCAAAATTAAAATTGGAAAACGTATGAGGTGTATCAATAAAGCACATTGAAATTTATTGGTTACACGAATTTATTATTGGTTACTTGAATTGAAATCATTATCAAATCATTCAAATGTTAATAAAAATTTGTAAATGTAATGTTATATAGTCTCTAACAGAAAAGTAATTAGTTATTAGTCTGAAACAAATAGGGTTGATACTAAAGTACTAAACCATTCCAGTAGTTGGTCGAGACCAAGGAATCTTAGCTTCTGGGAACATATATATACAACATGATCCATTCAGTTTAATTTTCTTTTTAATATGCACTGATGCATTGTATGTGCATGATGTTTGTTAAGTGTAAAAGATGATATACACTATGAGCGTAACATTGTCGTACTAAACGCATTTAGGTAACAATAATATGACTATATTAGCACATATTTTGCATGAGGATTAGGATGAAAAAGGTTCTGATTTCTTGAACACATCATACAATCCAACACACGAAAGGTAGAATAATATATTGGGGGAAATTAACGTGTGAGGATAACAATTGATGCAGTTAATATCACTACAACAATATGGAGTAATGGCCATACAAGACGTGTGGCGTTTAAAGGTGTTGCAAATCACCTCATGTTTGACATTTTCTCTCATACTCTACCAATACCCACACCAATACCCTCATTTGCTCCATATTATTGTGCTGTACGGTTGTGTGCAAATTAAGTAGTCACTTAAAATTGTGGTTGTGATGAATGTTGAGCAGTAGTGTGTTTACATGGTAGATTGATCATTCAAGTTTTAGTCTAGCTCAGAATATTCCATTAAAACGTATTATATATCAAGTGTTCTCTTGTAATCAACTAGTTACCAAAATTGTGTTAAGCATTAGGAAGTGGCCTTCAAGTTAGTGTAAAATGTTATGTCTGTCAAACTTTTATACGAGGAGACTATGCTACTATACCAAATGGTACTGGTCATCGCTCCAACTTCCAACTTAGATTGCTGTACATTTTTCCTTGTATTTTTATTTTATTCATCAATAGAAAAAAAAAAAAACCAACTTCAATCTGTTCGTAATATAAAAGAAAAAAAAATAAACAAAAGAAAAATAACGAAAATTGAAAAGGGAAAGAAAACTATTTTACTTTTACCCTTTCTACCGGGTAACTTCATTTCTACAGTTAAATTGGCATTCATATATTTCAATGTTTTCACTTGAACTCCTTTGGCTTGTTTCATATACTTGAGCTTCATACAGAGTGAGCGCACTGCGAGCAAGATGCCGATAAGCACGACGGCGATCGGAGCCCTATTGGGGCTGGGCACCCAGATGTACTCCAACGCCCTCCGCAAGCTCCCCTACATGCGCCGTAAGCTCTATTCTTCTTTTTCTTCTTTCAATTCCAATTCAGACTCTCTGGTCTCATGAAAACCCTAATCCCCAATGTCCGATGATCCGATTCAGATCCATGGGAGCACGTGCTGGGCATGGGTTTAGGTGCTATTTTCGTAAACCAGCTCGTGAAATGGGACGAGAAGCTTAAGGAGGACCTTGATAAGATGCTCGATAAGGCCAAGGCCGCCAACGAGCGCCGTTACTTTGGTATTTTTCTGCAAACTGATTTCAAGTTTTGACAATTCAGTTAAATTTTCGTTTTTCGTGCTTGTGATTGTGAAACCCAATAGATAAAGTTTTGTTCTTTGATTGCTAAGCTCGTTTAGCTAGTTTTGTTTTGTGAGGATTTGGGGAATTTCGGAAACAGCTTAGGAAACCCATACCGTTGGTGCTTAATTGTGTGGGGACTATGGAGGGAAATGGATGAAAGTTTCGGTTTTTAGGGGGGTTATTGTTATTATGTGTGGGTTGAACAAGTTGAGAGGCGAAGCTAGAACGTGTTCTAAGTGCGAATGAATGGTAGGGTGAGGGTTTGTGAGACATGTGTTGTGTTTATATACAGCTTAAGATGGGTTTGCACCTCATCCTTTGTAGAAACTGCGAATTGAGCAGGCTATGTTGATGTTTCTGACCAGGGTATCCCACTATTTTTTATTCTTCCTTTTAATATGACCATCAAAGCTATCTGAGAATAGGATGCTTGAAGTGCAAAGATTGAAAGAATGTGCATGTTAGGATCTTAGGGATATGGAGGGAGATGAATGAAAGTTTCTGGTTTTTAGGTGGTTGTTGCTATATGTGAGGTTTGAACTTTGTCAGGTGCAAAGTACGACATTTTTTATGTGAAAAAGAATAGGAAGGTAGTCAAAATGTGTCGTCTCTCTCTCTCTC
>NC_020493.1:6189476-6200649 GCF_000184155.1 Fragaria vesca subsp. vesca | reverse complement strand
TGTCGTCTCTCTCTCTCTCTCTCTCTCTCTCTCTCTCTCTCTCTCTCTCTCTCTCTCTCGAGCTAAGGTGTGTTGCACCCTGTAAATGTAGGTCTTTTCTAGTGTGAATTGAACAGACTATCTTGATATTTCTAACCAGGAATCCCTGGATTTCATTTCTTCCTTTTAGTATGGCTATCTAGTTCATGATTCAACCCATGATATTCTTGAAGGCGAAGGTTAAGATTTGTGTATATGATGCTAGGATCTTACTGCTATGAGATGCTTTGTGTTAGTTGTGATTTTGGAGATTACTTTTGTTTCGGAAACTCTAAAGAGAGAATAGAGGAAAGAGACAGAGGAGTACGCGAAAAGAAAGAGGGAGAAGAGAGCTATTCAAGGCTACTCTACTTGATGGGGAAGGGCTTGCTTGTGGCGAGCGGCTGCCAGTGACTTGAGGGTCTGAAAGAAAGAACTCTTGCAAGGCTTTTTGCCGGGATTAGGTTTTTCTACTTCGGGTAGTGTAGCTAGGATTAGCGCTGGAAGTTTTAGCAATAGGCAGCTAGGTAAACGAAGATTAGATAGCAAATCTATATGAAACTGAAACTGTACAAGGTTCTGATTAGGTTGCAAACTCTTTTTATTTGGTCGCCTTCATGTATATGGTTTCTCTTTAATTGTTAAGTTTTCCCTTTTCATTGCCTATATTGTGCTATCGTAGGTCTATAATCTTTTACATGGATCATTTCCCACTTCCACGTGCTTAGAAAGTGTAGTGATATTTGGGATTATTGCTTCTACAAGATTATCCTCAAACCTTGTACTCATGACATGATAGGAGTTTTGCTCTCCATCCTCTTCTATTATGTCCATTTATCTGATTCCTGTCCATCATTCTTTTATTTTTCAAATGCTATCCCAACTCCTAATTACGTTCATATCCATATGCTTTTAAGCTTGAAGAAACTTAATCAGGTCAGTTGATCTAGGAAATCTAGCAGGAGCAAAAGGCTTGTAAACTTGTTGTTAATTACTGTGTAGTATTCTAATTGACTCCTCACTTTTATGGGTTTTCTATTCGGTTGTGTGTGTGTGTGTACAATTGTATTCTTTAACAATGCCAGTGCTCCTACTACGTTTTCCTTTTCTTTTCTAATTAATTAGTGAAAATGAAGCTATATTATTGTTATTCTCATTTAGTCTCTGTAGATGTATCTTTCATATGGTTACTCTAGTTTCTTATTCTGATTTACAGATGAAGATGATGAATAACTTGCATCTGGGTTTATTGTGGCATGTTCCAGTCCTGAGATACCTTTGGACATTCAAGTTGTAGGCACTTTTCTGCTTTCTATGTAATGTTGATATGTTTGCAAGTTGAAACTTTCCTGACCTTTTTGAGATGCATAAGCTTTGTTATAAATTTTGCAAAGATGAACACACTGCCCAGTGCATTATTAATAAATGGAATGATTCATTATTCTCGCGAGCTACAATGTATTTCTAAAAACAGGGCTGTCATTTTTGCAACGGGGTATAGATTGTGCTTCGTATGATATGCAAAGCTCAAGTAGCTATTAGTTTAGTTATATATCGATGTATCTATTAATAAGAAAATTTGATGATGGTGCTAAAGCTATAGTTCTTGAAGTATATAAAATCAGGATTAAGATGGTGTCAAGGAAGAGAGAAATTTTGGTATTAATATGTAGTTCATGCCCCTCAAAGGTTGATTAGTTGATATATGAAAATAACATAAAAGCATTGCTGAAAGGAAAAGTATTGTGAATTCAGTGTTGGTATTGGTGTGGTACAGCATATAGTATGCATACATGGGAATGGGATAAACGACGAAAACATCTGCAAATCACTGACTACAGGTTTTCTTTTTTTCTTTTGTGAGGTGGGTGTGTCAGGTATTAATTTGTGAAGTGGTTTAGTCAGGCCATTCTATGTGAAGGTGCTATTTCTTATAATACATCAGCAAAGTATACATCTTAAATATGGATAACCTTTTAGTTAGAGCTTTCAGAAGCAGTTTGACCAACTGTTTAGTTTGTTTAAAGCTGAATTGGTAAGGAAAAGATACCAGCTCCCCAAGCCTTCACTTTTGGGTTTTTTGTGTGCTATTGTTGATCTGCAGCTGCAACACTGAGTTTTGAATTATAGTACTAAATCTTTGTCTTTGATTGCTTAAATGGAGGTCTAGTTAAATTTAATTTATTTCGAGGGCCAATTGCCAGTAGTAGTATCGTTGAGGAGAAACATACAGAAACCAAAATTGCAGAAATACAATGGTGAAAACTGAAAACAAAACCATTGATCATAAATATAATAAACTCTTACAAACAATCATTGACACTTGCCTCAAGAGAACTTATATTCTGGCTGCTTACAATTGTGGCTTCAACAATACATGATAGTTGCTGGCCAAAACTAAACCTCAGTGTACTTATTCTGATATCAGACCTGTACGTAATCTGATATCAGACCTGTACGTAATCTGATATCAGACCTTATCTATGTTCGTCTTATCAAACTCCGCCATCCTATGATTGAAAACATGTAGTAGCTGATCACAAGCTTCCCGTGATGAAGGCCTCTCTGCCGGGCTGGTCTTTGTGCACTGCAGTGCTATCTCCAGCACTTGGAACGCTGCAGATTCTTCCCCGGATAAGAGTGGTCTCAGTGCAGGGTCTATCAATTCCTCACGAGCATGACCTTGCATTTCAATATGCGTCTCCACCCATCTCACCATGTCCATCTCCACTCCGAAAGACGTGTCTGTCGGCATTTTTCCGCTGACAATCTCCATTAACACAATTCCCATGCTGTAGACATCACTCTTTTCTGTGGCCTTGAGCGAATATGCATACTCTGAAATCAAATGAAATTTTGTTAGAAATCCACCCAAAATTCCTAATATGAAATAATTAGAAACAGTAATGCAAAGCAAAAAAGTTTAGTACCTGGTGCTATGTAACCATAGGATCCAGCAAACCATGTATTTGATTCTGTGTTAGACTCAAAGTTGTCATCGAGTGTCTTGGCAAGGCCAAAATCCCCAAGATGTGCCTCCATATTCGAGTCTAGCAAGACATTGCTGGATTTGATGTCCCTGTGAATGATCTTTGGCGCACAGTCATGGTGGAGATACTCCACTCCTTGAGCTAGCCCAACTGCAATCTTTAACCTTGCTTCCCAATCAAGGCTCTTCTTCTTGCTGTTAACTTGTTCTTGGTGTATCCAATCCCATACGCTTCCGTTTTCCATGTACTCATAGATCAGCAGATTGGAGCCTGCTCCTTTGTTGCTACAGTACCCCATTAGCTTCACTAAATGCCTGTGCCTTATCCTCCCAAGCGTCTTAATCTCCCTTGTGAAGCTTTTATTTGACATAAGGTCATCCTTGTACAAAATCTTCTTCACTGCCACAATTTCTCCAGTAGCCAATTCAGCTCTGTACACTACTCCTGATCCTCCTGATCCAATCACAAACTCTTTACTTAGATTGTTGGTGGCGTCCATGATATCTTTCCACTTGAAATCTGGCTTGACAGAACCATTTGAAAATAGCAGTCTCCGCTTAGTATGAGAAGAACTCGATGAGTACACATAGTTCACTTCACTGGATTTTCTAAAAGCTTCTCGCTTGTGTTTCAAGAAAGAAGCAGCTCCAAATATTAGCAGAGCAATTGCAGCTAATGTGCATAATGCAGAGATGACGACCACAGTCGCTTCATTTGGACCTGACTGGTTCTTGCTGCCATTGCAGCTACCAAGAGGGTTCCCACAAAGATGTAAATTCCCTACAAAGGCCTCGGCTGGCCAGTGTGAGAGTTGCTTGCTTAGTTTTCCTTCCAGATTGTTGTAAGTGAGATTAAGCTTTCCCAAGCTACTCATCGCACCAATAGTAGAGGGGACTTCTCCATTAAGTTGATTGTGAGATAGATCAAGTGCCTCAAGTTTTGAGAGTGTCCCAATAGAGGCCGGGATCTGACCACTCAGTTTATTGTAACTGAGGTCTAACATGCTCTGAAGATTTTGGAGTTGTCCGACCTCATAGGGTATGTCACCATCAAAGCTGTTCTGTGAGAGCTTAAGCTCATAGAGATTGCCTAGCTTCCCAATGGCTGGAGGGATTGGTCCCGAGAATTGGTTGTGGTTGAGGTTTAAGACATTAAGAGAATCCAAGTTACCAATCTCAGCAGGGAGGGTTCCATTGAGCAAATTGTCATTCAAAGAAAGCACTAGCAGTTTAGAACAATTGAACAACTCTTGGGGAAGTGTCCCTGTGAAGTGATTCGAGGAAAGCTTCAATTCTCCTAGCTGAGGCAAACTTCCAAGCCATACTGGGATAGTGCCAGACAGAAGGTTGTTGTTCAAATCAAAATGGGACAGTTTCTTGCAGGATGAAAACTCAGCTGGCACGGATCCGGTGAGTGAATTCCCTGACACATCTAGCAGCGATAGCTCACTGATTTTTCCCAATGTCACCGGGATTGGACCCGTAAACTGGTTGTTCCCCAATCTCAACCTCTCAAGGGAGGTTGAATTACCCAGATGGGGAGGAATCTCACCATCAAATGCATTGTCAGTGACATCAAAAGAAAGGAATGAATTCGAGCTACACAATGCAGCAATGCTTCCATTCAATTTGTTTTTTGACAGATTCACTCTAGTCAAATTCACCATATTAACCAATGTTTCAGGAAGATTACCTTCAAGTGAATTGTTGTACAGCATGAACTGCTCCATTGCTTGAAGAGACCCAAATGTAATAGGAATGCCACCAGACAAATGGTTATCCGCCAAGTCCAGGATAGTTAGTTGATGACAGTTTCCCAATGTGGCAGGAAGCTCACCCACTAGCTCATTCTGCCTGATATGAAGAAAGTTCAAATCCTTGAGCCTCCCAATAGTGATCGGAATCTCCCCACTGAACTTGTTTCCATAGAAATCAATCATCTGCAAACTCGAACAATTTCCAATCTCAATTGGTATTTCACCACTGAGCTGGTTATCGTAGAGATACAAAATCTCAAGCTGCCCAAGCATACCAATTTCTTTCGGCAGAGGACCCTGCAAATTGTTGTGATACAAAACAAGACTCAGAAGATTGCTGAGGTTGCCTATATAAGGAGAAATTGAACCAACCAAGCTGTTGTTGTGGAGCAAGAGGTCAGTTAACTCCACCAAGCTATAAAGCTCAAGTGGAATTGATCCATTCATTGAATTGTTGGACAAGTCAAGTTGCTTCAGGGATTGACACTGGCTCAGCCCAGCAGGGATTTCGCCGAAAATTTGAGCATCAGATATCATCAAGTGCTCCAAACTTGTTGCATTGGAGCATATAGTCTTTGGTACAACACCAGAGAGATTGTTGTTGGACAAAACCAAGTAAACCAGCTGACTCATGTTACCTAGTTCCTCTGGGATTCCTCCTGTGAGCTTGTTAACAGACAAATCAAGATTCTGAAGATTGCCCAATTGAGCCAAGGACTTTGGTATTGCACCCTCCAGTTGGTTCCCCATCAAATTCAGGTACTCGAGTTGACTCATCCCACCGAGTTGACTCGGTATCTCGCCGGAGAGGCTGTTGTTGACCAAATTGAGTAGCTGCAGATTGGTGAGCTGGCCCAATTCCCGGGGAATCGAGCTGTTGAGTTTATTTTGAGCAGCTGTGAACACAGTGAGGCTAGTGCAGTTTCCCAACTCGGCCGGGATTGGACCCTCGAGTTGGTTCAGCTGGAGGATTAAATTCTCCAGCTGATCGAGCCGGCCGAGTTGGGGCGGTATTGGACCGCTGAGACCACATGACGCGAGCCCAAGAGTGACCAAATTCACAAGGTTACCAAATGAGGCCGGAATGGACCCGGTTAGCTCATTGTCACCGATTCTCATGACTCGGAGACTCGTCAGCGAGCCGAGTTCACTCGGGATGGGGCCACCGAGTTGGTTGGAGAAGAGGAGCAAAGATTCCAAGGAAGAGAGGTTTGAGAGGGCTGGTGGAATGGGACCCTTGAGGCCGTTAGAAGAGAGGTCGAGGTGGAGCAGGTACTTCAAACTACCGAGTTGGGGAGATATCGACCCTCCGAGTGACGAGTCGGAGAGGTTGAGTCCGGTCACTTGGAGCGAGTCACCGACCGAGTCAGACCCGCATGTCACTCCTCTCCAAGTACAGAAATTCGGGTTGCTTTCAGACCATCCATGCAAGGCTGTTTCGGATGTTGGGTCTTCCAAAAACGACTTCTTCACCTTCAAAAGAACTTTTAGAGTCGTGTTGCTGTCGAGCTCTGCCTCAACAAGAATAGAAGAAATGACAAGGAGAATGAGAAGAAGCGGTAGAGATGACATCTTTGTTGTTGTTGTTGTTGTTGAAGCCATTGCTCTGTTTCATTCAGAACAGAGTGAAAAACAGAGCAACTGTGGCATTCATATACAAGAACGGCTCAAACTCATCAAAGGGCTAAGGTTGGTGACGGAATTGAAGGCAGTAATAAATACTTGGGGTGGTGGAAATGGTGGTTGAATGTTGGTCTTGGGTTTGAGAATAGGGTAACTATGAGAAGCTATATATGGTTCTTGAAGTGTACAAAATTGAAAGGTGGTAATTGCATGCATTGGAAACTTGGGGAGGTTCTGATGAGACCTAGCTAAGAATTGGTGATTTCAAGAGATAAGACTAGAATTGGAAACAACCATATCAATAAGGCCACAAGTTTTGTCAGCTCTACAAACAACAGTGTAGTCTTAAATATAGAGATAGAGATGAAGGTCAAACTGGGTCAGAGAGGAAATTGGTTTTTTAGAATCAAGGAATGGGAATGAGAATAGGTACAAGAAATGTCAGAGAATAAGAAAGGGAGAAGGTATTGTAGTGAAGATAGAGAAAGATATAAACAGAGAGGGAGTGAGCTGGGTTTTGTGGTAGATTGAAGGTGAAGTTGAAGAAGATATGGGGCTGCTTACATGGAGAAGATACAGTAGTTGGGTGACCGACAAGGGACGAATGTCGTGGGTTTCTGAATTTGGGTGTGTTTGGTTCAAAAATGAAGAAGACGAACCCTACTGTGAAAGTGCGCGGTTGGATTTCCATTTTTAATGTATGAACACTTCAAACAACAATTGGAATGAATACGAAGTCAAATAGAGTAGACTAGTCCCCAAAACCCTTGTCATTCCCCACGTAACCCAACTAATTATACTTATGAACTGCATTATATCTGCTTTTCAATCACAGATTAAGAATAAATATCCCGATCAAATTTCTTCTACCGATTCCTTTTGTTCTTTTTTTTGCCAATTATGCAGTATTGTATTGTATTGTATGATGAGTATTTTAGAGTGAACTAAGTTAGTTTTATAAATCAAAGTTAGTTATCTTATTTGAGTTACATAATTTGAATCGTTAAATGTTTAGATCGCCATTTCAAAAGTACTATCTTTGTAATTACATTAAAAATGATTGCTATTGAGTTGAATTTATGACATACGAAATGTTTGTGTATAATCGTGGGATATATACTAAATATGTCTACACTATTAAAGATCTAACTCTTGATTCTGAAAGACGAAACACAATTCTAACAAAAATGAAGCTCAGAGGACATTATTAAAACAAATGCGCCAGGTAGGAAAACTAATGTGATTCCTCAAGTTAAACTAATCGAATATCTGCTTGTAACAGATCATTGCTTGAGGCATAATGTATCGATCATACCCTTTGAAAAAGTGAATAGTACTTTATAGTTTATGTCATGGTCTATTGGGTTTGAGCTACCGAATCCTCATGTCCTGTTGTGGAGATTCGTAGTTGTTTTGATAAGCTTGGTTTGCATGATAACCCTATGTGTTACTCCAAGTGATTACGAGTATGTTATGTCTTTGCCCCACTACTCAATTATGCAAAGCTTTGTTATATCTTAATCAACACATTATATATCTTATACACTTCTTCAATTCGTGCATGCAAACAAATTAACTCCAACCTGCTTCATCAAATTATATGGACAAGCTGTTAATCATTTTCATAATTCGTGTAGATATAATCTATATGGGGTCCTTGTAACTTAATCTGTTCCTTTCTCTTGCACCTAAATCGATTAATCAAACATCTTATCATTATCTTTATAATCAACTACGTCTCCTCTGGCTATTCAACTTCGAGGGTTTCATCATCAGCAGACTAGTGTGTTTTTCATAGTAGGCCATGTCCATCAACATTATATATAACTCGAATCGAGTTTAGGAACACCAAAATAGCTACGCATGCAGGTAATATAAGTATATAGAAGTTCATATGAGCAAGCAAATTACAATGGCTTTTGTTGTTTTTATTTGGTAAACAACCACTCAATTCTATTCTTCTTTCCCACCCCATAGAAAGTTGGTGAGCAGTGAAAACCCTAGCAAAAATAATGAAGCAAGCAGTACCGCAGTGTTGTGATATAACTCTTACCTGTTTCCACCCTAACGTCCAAGTAATAATTCATCCAAACAATTAACTATTAAGCCCCCATATCCTACACCACTGCAGAGAGATCGAGTTCCGCCTATGCATCACTGCATGTCGATCTATAACACCATGTGAACCTCTGACGTCGATCGGAAAAACCATGTGAACCTTTTGCCTCATCCAAGCCTTGGGAAGATCTGCTACCTAGCTGATCATAGTATCATAGTGTATACTTTTACCCACATCATATATCGATTAGGGTTTACACAAAACCTCTTCTAGCTAGTATCATATTGATTCGACGTGGGAAGTTTCAGAGTTCAAGTACTTTATATCGATCGAGTACATATAGATCATTTAGAGGAAGTAGATTTTATAAAATTTATATAAATTTATAAATAAGTATGATCTCACTTTAGATATGAGCCAGATCGGTTAGCTAGTTCAATATATTATTTTTGTGATGAATGGATACGTATGTACGTGATCATAACGATTGTTTGATACTATGAACTCAATCTAAATGGTCCTTAACGTATATGTGATCTCTGAGAAAAGTCTATATATACTATATAGCTATGAACTATTATCGAGCTTGGATGCATGCCATTAAACAAACAAACTAGCTAACAAAGAAGTCGATCCCGGTCGTTTTCTTCCTAGCTAGCTTCTTGATTTGTCAACCAAAATGTTCAACAAGTTCATGACCATCCGTGACAGTGTGCTGAGGTAATACTTCCAAAATCTACACTCACGGATAGATTATTACTTGAAGATATAGATCAGATGAGGAGTATTATCTTTTCATCAATTAATTACTACAAACTAATTAACTAGCATCAGATTCCCCCATATGAAATGGTTTAGTAAGTCATGCTCTGTGATATATATATACGTTAGAATCACGACCATGGTGGTGAAAGATAGGAGGAAGGAATGAGTAGTTAGACAAATACAAAACTGATGACATGTTTTGTAGAAGTTGGATGCATATATGTGCTTTGTCCAAGAGGAATAGGACAGAGATGGATCATACTTAAAAGTTACTTAAACTCTTCAAAGCCATCAGACCCTATTCACAATATATCCAATTCATATATAATTATGGAATAAAATTCACGAATAGTCTCTAAATTTTTCTGCAACGTCCAAATAATGTACATGAACTTATAAATTCAACTATCTAATTATGATTCTTGTTCGTTTTCCAAATATATACTTGGAATTTCATGTTTGACATGCAGACCTTTTGGTATTATGTCACATCATGGCAGACCAAATTGTATATGTGACATTGAAATCTGTGTGTCAATTTGAAGACGAGGCTAAATATATATTAGCTGCAGAACAGATATACGAGAGGTACGTGTGAACTTGCTAAGAGATCGACCAACATTTCTCACTGCCAAAATATTATTACAATTATTCCTTTACACAATTATTTGAAAGAATTGAAATTATATATATACAGACCTTTGGTTCTTGTCGACATCCTAAGATATATTATCTTCGATATCTTCGTATCACATGGCTTTGTTGTAATTCATAATTGTATAAGTTGTAAAACTGTAAAAAGTGTGGAGATTTACATGATGATCGATCGGGGAGTAGGTTAATTGAAACAGAAGCATATATTAGGCCAATTTGACAGGTCTGGAAAGCTTCAGAGTCTCGAGTCTGATCGATTATGGAGCTGATGGACCAAAAGCGCGCATATATGATCATCATCTGTGGCATTTTGGGAAAGAGCTAACTAGAGCACCTTCACCAACTTCAATTTTTTGGTCGTCATCTTATTTTCCTTTCTATATAGGCAGACCTTCGTCATCCTTGAGAACTTTTCTCGGTCAGAACTTCCGAAAGCAAAAGAGCCTAGGGTGGGTGGTTTTGGTGGTTGGAATTTTCAGAGTACTGCCAGAAATGCAATTTAGGCTGATCAAGTTTAGAATTTTGGATCAGCCAAACCCAAATCTCTTTTTTCTTTGATACTCTCTTTGATCCAAGTGACTGGATATTGGCGGCCCAACTAAGTTTGACAGCATCAGCATGACTAATTCAGTTTTTTAGGCTTGGTAATTCATATCAACTATTTCCTAGAGAGTGATTGTTGAGCACTTTTGCCCCAACACTTCTTATGTATAAAAAGGGAGTTCCCACGTTATAATCATTAATGAAACAACAAAATATAAGAAGTTCATGCCATAATCATTAATAAAACAACAAAATACAAGGAGGAAAACATTACACCTAAATTGCATAGTGTATGAACATCCTAAAATAATATTAATTAGAAGTCTCTACATAATTACTTAGGCATTCTAAAAAAACACCATTTAATAAAGAGTGCATTAATAACTATTTCACTTCCTTTACAATTTGAACGACACCGGAAATATAATGCTCACACATAACAATATATAATTAAAGTGGAAAATAATCTCATCTCATCTTCGATATATATATATATATATAGGCATTCTCAGGTGCGGACGTCTACACCGTAAAACGGTGTGGATTTCCGTCCGTTCGCCACCGTATGGCCCCGCGTGAGGGCGCGCCTCCACCCCAGCGAACTCCAGCAGCTTCCCCGACCACTTTTCATCCTCGTCAAGTCCGCCGAATTCCAGTTTTCGGGCGAGATCGACTTTATTTGAAGTTTTGGGTGATCTCGCTGGAAAACTGGAAAAGAACGGACTCGTCGGGGATGGAAAGTGGTCGGGGAAGCTGCTGGAGTTT
>NC_020493.1:6166229-6189456 GCF_000184155.1 Fragaria vesca subsp. vesca | reverse complement strand
ATATATATATATATATATATATATATATATATGTGTGTGTGTGTGTGTCACCATTCTTCAAAGAGGTTGATGAGCTTTGGAATATCTTTCAACTTTTGAGTTCCAATTTAAAAGAAGAAAGAAACATGCTACACATCTTGTCCACAAATACAAGCTTTGTTTTCCTTAATTTTGATCATTTTCTTTCTCAAAAGAAACCAAACCTAATTGTAGTTTACAAATATCAGTTCTGACCAAACATAATTAAAGAAACTAGTGATGAGTAGTACGTGAAGAATCTATTTAGATTTTGTGGAAGTCAAAATCCCTCACCAACAAAATAATTTCAGGAATAAATCTCAAGCTCTACATGCCGGCATGTCATATCGTTTAAGCTGGGTGTGCTTCCCACGTAGTCCTCAACGAATAAATAATCATGTCCAACAGCCTGCAGTATATAAATCAAAGCTTGTCAAACCCCTTCATTGGAAGCAGATTGAAACCAGCAGTCTTCCCTTCTGTGCATAGACATTCATCACATACCAAGTATCATGAATCCCTTAGTTTCACTGCTCTTTGTTCTCCTCGTTGTTGTTCAGTTGAGTCCAACCTTATCATACCCGGCAGATGATCACCACCATTACAACGACGACAATGACGAATCACCTGAACACTGGAAGGGTGCCACACCTCTAACAATTCCGACCATTTCAGAAAACTTGCCCTTTGGCGATTTTCTCTCCTTTTCTCACTACCACAGGAGTTGTCCAGATCTTGAACACATTATTAATGAAAAACTGAGGCAATGGCTTAAGCAGGACTACAGCATAGCTGCAAGTCTCATGAGGTTGCACTTCCATGACTGTGCCATCAGGGTAAGATTAATTTAACATGCTTTTGTAGCTAGCTAATCACCAAAGGTATTCATATGAAATGTTAGTTTTGTACGTAGGCAATTTATTTCCTTAGTTAATTTGTGTTTTGAAACATATATGCACATATTCAGGGATGTGATGCCTCCATCTTACTAAACCATGAGGGAAGTGAGAGGAGTGCCTTGGCCAGCAAGACACTGAGAGGGTTTGAAGTGATAGATGATATCAAAGCAGAGGTCGAGAAGAGGTGTCCCAAAGTAGTATCTTGTGCAGATATCTTAACAGCAGCTACAAGAGATGCCACTGTTATGGTCGGAGGTCCATACTGGATGGTTCCCTATGGTCGGAAAGATGGGCGAGTTTCAATTGCCAAGGAAACAGAACGGGTGCCAATGGGTCATGAAAACATTACTGCTTTGGTTGAGTTTTTTCAATCTCAGGGCTTGAATGTGCTTGACTTGGTTGTTCTCTCTGGTAAACCCTACTAGTTCTACTATTCACAATAACAAAAGATATTGTCATGAATTATATATATTTAACTTAATTTATCAGACAATCTAGCATGTTATATATCGATCGAGACTTTTGATGGAGTGTTTTCGAAACAAGTAATCGATTTTTTCTTCATTGGCATGCAGGAGCACACACCATAGGAAGGGCTTCATGTGCTTCCATACAAAACAGGCTCTTCAACTTCGATGGACATGGGAACTCGGATCCATCCCTTAATGATAAATACTTGAACTTCTTGAAAAGAAAATGCAGATGGGGATCAGACTATGTTGACCTTGATGCTACAACTCCAAAGACCTTTGACGCTGCATACTACTCAAATCTGCAGAGGGATATGGGACTTCTTAAAACAGACCAGTTGTTGTATTCTGATACAAGGACTTCACCTCTTGTCACTGCTTTGGCTCACCAGCCCCAAGTCTTCTACCACCAGTTTGCAGTGTCCATGGCCAAACTGGGGAATGTTCAAGTCCTCACCGGCCAAGATGAAGGCGAAATTCGAACCAACTGCAATTTTGTCAATTCTTATTGATCAAGACCTTGATTACTTATCATTAATTATCGAGAAGCAAACGTAAAGCTTACTTTGAATCTTTTTTCCCTTGTTTTGCTTAACAATATCTTTGTATTATGAATGTTTATCTATATTCTATACCATGCACCTGACAGCTAACATGCTGGCTTTGATATATATGTGAACTTTCGAAAGAACTCTTTGATGTTGACACTCTAATTCCTTTGCTATATATATAATTAATGTTAATTTCTCTCATTTTTCTGCAGCCGTTTTGCTCCATATACTCGCAAGTTTACAAGTTCTAAAACAACATCTCGATCCAATTGATTCCTGTATGAACCACCAAGTCCATCCAAATTTGTGGGGAAAATGAATCATGTTCTATATCTTTTACTAATTAGTAAGATAATTTGTGAGAGCTCCTAGCCTAATTCCCAACGGAAAATCATTTTTCGGAAATGTTAACAAGATGCCCTAAAGTTTTTTTTAAAACTCATCGGTTTGTAGACGTCGCCCCATGGCCTGCCAAAAGAAAAGGAAAAACAAAGATACTCCCTGTACTTTGTGCTGTGGGTTCTAATTTGTGAAGATCACTAGCTAAGATATGGCTTGCAATTCCAAGCGCGCGCTCGCTGGCAAAAAGGTCGAACCAAGCTCGATTACTGACCCCAAAAAAGGAAACAGTAAACCATTATCTGTTAACACACACAGCAATTAATATACACTGAGAAAATTAAATGTAATTGATTGAAGTAAAAAAGAAGAGAGGTAAAAGTATCATGCATGGTAGTAATCGTCTAGCTTCAATGAGTTTTGTGAATATAATCCAAATATCCAACACACAGACTATCATCGAATCCAATCATTAGTTCGATAATGGAAATAATTAATCCTAAAAAAATTAAACCGAAAATGATATATATAGAAAGAACAGTACAATGCAGGATCGTCTTTTGCATTGTTTGTTTACTTATTTAATTTTTAATGAATCACCCTAGCTAGCTCAAAGTCGACCTTGAAAAGCAGTCTCCACAAACACCTTGCTTTCCTCTTTTCATTTTTACAGACCGACACACACATTTGAACTTTCATATTATAGAACCCTACAAGGTAATTCAAATAGCAGAGCGTTTCTTTTCTTTCCATCTTCAGCTACCAGCTCTGAGCTTTAGTCTACAGGGCCATATATACCTTTATTCTATTACAACCTAGCTAGATGTTGTTCCATGATGATCATCTAGAACTTGAGTGATAATTATAAAGATATATTTTGCATGGCTAGTGCTGATGCAAAACTACCTACCGTCTTCTTCTTCTTCCTCCTCTATCTGCTTTTTATATTTCACACCACCATGGCTAGAGAGCAGAAGAGCTTCCAAATCCCAACTGTTAGTCATGATTCCTCTAGACATGGAGCTGGAAGATCTATCAGAAGAACTGCCGTGGAATATTCTGCAAGAGGATCACCTGGTACTGGAAGTTCAAATAAGGTTGATTCATTTGCTCATGAGTCAAGTCGAAGTAGAGGATCCAGAGGTCGTCGGAGAAATTCCAAGCGGCAAGAGGAGGTATTCAACGCCGGTGAACATGAAGTTCCAAGCGGTCCAAATCCCATTTCTAATAGGTGATCGAGGAGAGTTGCTGCAGCAAAACAAAGTTATCAAAGTATATATGAAGATATTAATTAAGGGAAGGGTAAACCATTTATACAGCTTTTGATTTATTTCCTCCTCATCATGGTTTGTATTTTCTGCCATTTTATAGATCAGTATTGTAAGAGATCATCGCTACAGCCTCAGTTATAAATTATCTTCGTTTTCTTCTATATCTTCTTACAGAACCTTCCGGTAATCATTTAGTCATTATAGGGATCTCTATAATTTTCAAGTAGATAATTATTAGCTTCCAAATGTTTGTAGAATATATGCATCATTCCTCTATTGTGTGTTGTTTTCTTCTCTTGCCACCCCCTACACCCAAAAAAAATTCTTTTTTGAATAAGTGAAATGAATTGGAGATTAATATACCATTCTTAAACTTAAAATCTGGTCTAGATCGAAGGTTAGCTCTTTGCACCGGTAAATGATATGAATATTATTTTTTCTTAATCTGAATTTCTTGATATCTCTAGAACAAATGAAGTTCATTCATACACACACACACAGATCATACTTGTTTTTATATTTATATGAGTATACTGATCGAGGGAGATTGATTTTTTTTTTTTGGTGATCGAGGGAAATATATAGTTGAATTGTTTGAAGCATGAGAACTTTGAGATATTTCTCTATAATAGATTTTGTTTTTGCCTTTTGACAACTCTGTCAAAAGAGAGGAAAGTAACTGGTTGTGTAAATATTATATATTCGACTTTGTGTTGATACTTTGTTGTGTTAATTAAGATAAAAACAGTGCAAAAGATATTGTGCTGATATTTCTTTCTAAGCATATGTTGTAGATGATACTATTATATATACGTATATATTCCGAATACATAATATATACGTAGTGTTTATTTGTGCACCTGGTCAGTCAGTCTTTGCATATAACAAAGAGGATCAGGAACACAATGATTCAGAAATTGTTGTGGATATTGAAGCTTTTGTTTGAGACGAGAGATCACTTAACCACATAGGTCATAATTAAAGGGAAAACTAAAAGAGGAAAAGGGCCACAAAACACCCTTGTTTTGCGTGTAAAGGTAAAAACCAGACCTAGCTAGCTCGCTATAGCTAGCCCCAGCAGCATCCAAAGCTGCTGCCAATGGTGAATGGCTTTCTCTCTTTAGAATTCTATTTCACTGAATAACCCTTGCTCCTTTATTGGAACTACTTTCATACCCTTTAATCAGTCTCGCTCCCTCATCCTTTTAAAAGCTGAAGCTTCAGAGCCAACTACAAGGAAGGGTGGTCTCGCAAGCTAGCATTCTAAAGCAAAGCTTCGTCCACACCTTCCTCAATACATATCTGCAGGGCTTTTATCATCTCCTGCTTCTTAAACTAACCTACCGATCTATTTTCCATGATTTCGTGAATGTGATCACTTAGACGTCGAGCAATGACAAATCCTATTGTCCAAGTCTGACAAATAATACATGCAATAATTACATACATTAGTAGAAATGAGATGTACACCATGCATCTATATGAGGTAATACTGTTCTAGACGATGAAGACGGTAGAGCCATGCAATCACCTCATTTCACGTAAGGCACCTCCATTCCTTTATTTTTCAAGGTTTACGAGTTGCAGTCTTGATCAATTCTGAAAAGAAGCTCAAGTTTTTTCTTTTTTTCCTCGATATATATGAACAACTCTATCTTTAGTTCTCTACTAGCTAGATAAACCTCAGATGCGAGTTTACATGCATTTTGACCTAATAAACTTATTTGATCCCGAGTTTGCAGTTGGTAATTTATTAGTGTTGCATGCAACAGCATAACAAAGCTACATCCTTATGAGTAAACTTGTCACTATTCATTATAGTATATATAACAAGGATTACTATTATCACAAATTCCCATCAGACTACTAATTACCTGCATTTATCTCGACAAAGGTAAGCAGAAAAACAAAACAGGAAAAAAGACTAGGAAACAGCTAGCCTACTTGTTTTAACATCTAACATCCTTTTCTCAAGGCGAAGAGTTCCAAGCATCTCATCTCAGCAAACAGTGAATCAATCAGTGATCACTTGAATTCATGCTTAGATCGTGCTGACAGCAGCATTGCCTTCATCTCTTGGATGCCCTCGGTGAGCACGTATGGAGTTGCAAAACTCAAAAGCCTAATTACAAATGGTATAGCCGAGCACAAGGCAAGTTTGTTAGAAATTTCTAGAGAACACGACCACAGCACTCGCACTCAAAGTTCCCAGTCCATGTAAAATATTCCTTCTGCCGATCCAAGCCAAGCCCCCAAGCTATCATGTTTAACATTGTCATAGCTTCGCCTTTCATCCTGAACTCCATTAAACGCTACAGAGGAATAGAAAAATAAATGTCAATAAAATGGAGAAATGGGTAAAAAGTTACATCCCAATTTAAATGGCAATGAGAATGAGTACATGAACAGAAATTACATTCAGCTTTCTGCCAGCATACAGTTGAGGTGACTGTATTTGTTAACTTGTCCTCAAAAAGCAGTTCACCAGACTTTATACTCCAAAGTCTTAAATTGCAGTCCTCTCCACCTACAAGATCAAATGTAAGAGAAAGCTCAAACTAGAACTTGCCAAAATAAAAACCAATTACTAACTGATGCTTACCTGATACAAAGAATCGCTCAGATGGATCAACTCCAAGCTGCAAACGAGTATGGGAATTCACATGCCCCTCATAAGTTTGCACTGCTCCTCTTTGGATTATGCGATGGTCATAAAGCTTCACCTACAAAGTGATTGAAATGAAATCAACAACTTATAGGAATGACATTGACAAAAGCATTACAACCTATCAAGCACAGAAGTAAATGACCAAATTTGAGCTGTTCTCGTGGGATATATGTAATGAACTAACTAGTACCTACAACAGAGACATGATCCTGGTTTCTTCAAAAAGAAAAATGGCTTTTTAATGCGATGGTACATGTTGCTATAGTTAATTGCTATGTACGTATCTGTTCATTTGTTGCATGGGAAATGTGAATGTATAGAATGGAAAAGAATTCCATTGAAACAAGACAACTGTAAAAATTATATCCTAATAACTTATTGATGAATTTCAAGTGCTTCATACAAGCAAACATGCTAAATGTTTGTATGTCTAAAACAATGCTGAAACAAACACTAACCGTTCCATCCATGGAGCTTGCCAAGAAGTACTGATCATCAAACTGAAGAGATACTAAACTAAACAATCAAACAAGAGTCAGCAGAAGTTATGAATAGCATCACAGTTAGATAATAAAGCGCTCTAACCATGCAATAGATGAAGGCATTTTTATGGTATGAGAAGGATGTATATTTCCAGAAAGCTGCACAAAACAATAATCAGATTACTATCCAAGGTTAACACTTTCACATAGAAATTAAGCCAGAAAAATGGAATAGAATGACTGCAGCCTCAACAACAATAACAGCACAGTTCCTCATTAGTTAAGGAAACTTCAAAAGCATTTTAACTGGAGGAAAAGAATAACGTTTTACGTCAATGACTTGACTGAAAGTTACAGACATCAAAGACACAAGGACTTTTATATATCACAGATATGAGCCTGCTAAAATGTATACCCCTTTGCCACGTTGAATATACCTGAAATCTAATATTATTTCCCAACTACAAACTACAAGATTTCTGTCTGAAGGGGATACAGAAAAATCACAGTGATGTAAGCAAAGAACTTTATACCTTGAACCATTGTTTAGTAGATTTTCCAAGAGTGCTATCCAAAGTTGAGTGCTGTATTCTATGACTAGCATGTCTCGCAGAAAACCCTTCCCGTTTCTCACGAACATCAACTGTTACAATCGCTCCATTTCTGAGTCCACATAAAACGACATTTCCCTAAAATAGATGAACAAAGACCATTTAAAAGAAATATATTAGCATAAACTTACCAAACCTAAAACGTAAGCTATTCCAGGCATTCACTGGAGTATCTTATAGGATGCTTTAACATGCAAACTTATAAGCTCAACCACATAAAATACAAAGTATGGAGGACACTGTTTCTAAAAGCAATATAGTAGATACCTTATCAAAACCCTAAGAGACAAATATTTTCTCTTCGCTTTTTACTTTATGTCATGGATTTAGGTTTTGTACGTGGGACTCTTCCGGACATGTCATATGTTGTAACAAAATTTCATAAAGTTGTTATCCCGTGAACAACTTAAGAAAGGAATGCAGATAGCTTACGAAAAGTCAGTTGATTGCAATCCATTTCAAAACTTGGCTTTCAAGCACAACCCAAAATTAACAGGATTCATGAACAACACACTACTGTTTCACATCAGACTGACAAAATATTCACCAACACCTTTGTGGAACAGATTATTTAGATTTGATCAATTGTTCCAAGTACCAAAGAAGAATTATAGTTGACCAATAAATCTACATTAGAGTACAGAGTATAAAGGCCTTGACCTTGTAGTACTATAATGTCAATTCAACTTAAGCTCAGCAAAACAAAAATCTACAAAGCGCCAAAAGTATGGGATACATTACCGAGTGAATAAGTTGTTGTGCCAAAACATCACTTTTACCGCGCAACAGCCATGATTTCACCCCAGTTTCCAGATCCACCAGAGCAGCTCCCAGATTGGTACCTAAATCAAGGAAAAAACTATCTTCAACAACTTTTTACATTTCTGAAAACTGTTGTCAATAATATTTTTCATACTACCAATAATAGCAACACATAATCAGGAACACAAATCACTGGATACTGCATAATTAATGCTAACTTCTACACCTCGAGTATGATCCAGTTACAAAGCTCATAAGTAATGTGTAAGCAATCAACAACGGAAACCCTTGAGACTGATTACTTTATGTTACAACAGCCAGCAATCAAATGACAATGTTGAGAGACAGAGTGAGAGAGAGACAGATCTGTGTGTGTGTGTGTGGGTGCGCGCACCAAGAGAACATTAAAGCCATCTTCCATATAAATAAATATCTTAAGAAAAAGAAAATGAAACAGTACTTGCCAATCACTGCATGACGCCCATCCGATCTACAATCTGCTGTCCAAATAGTACAATTGAAAGTCGCAACTTCATCAATGTTCCGCCTTAAGATAGGTCTGTTTGGACGAAATTCTAAGAGTTCAGTAAGGTTAATGACAAAAACTGATCCACCACGGTCCTCAGCTCCCAGCGTACATACGCTGATATCTTATGTTAAGGCTTGCAAAAGTGAACATTAGTTATCCACTAAATATGGCACTAGAAGAGTTAAAATAAAAGGTAACATTATATACATGTGTCTACGCATCAACTATATTGCATACAAAACCCAGTTTAAACTAACATATTCAAGGATACAGAGCATTCTGGATGCTAGAACCCTCATTTTCTGTGCCGTGCCTGCCAAATGTTTTTATACAAGATATACCTGATGACATCCATTGTGTATTTTGAGCTGGTCTCCATATGTGGCCAGGCGCTTTTCTACATTCTACTTGACTTTTGTTTAAGAGAGGCCATACAAGATCTGGCAAGCATTTCCTCCCGAAATGGATATCCCCCTCAAATTTTCCAAACTCAAAAAAACTGCAAGACATCAAATTTCAAGAAAGCTACTATGAGAAAGGATGCAAAAATCCATACTGATGATAAGAGCTTTGAAAGATTCATGAGTCAACATTCAAAGATTGTAACAGGCAGATTGAGAGAGAAATGTAACATAAACTCTAGTTACAAATCAACATTCAGATGCTGCTTTTTGTAGTGGCAAATAGAAGAACAAGAAAACCTCCGATATGCATATGTGAATCTCAATACATAACCAAAGAATATTCAGAATCTATATTGAGTAGGAATTCTCTTAACCAATATGCAAAAAGCCATCTTTCAACCCACATGGAATTGCATACAATACTCATCTGTACATACTAGCTATGAATATATTTCAATACCTCAAAGAGCCATCTCTGCCACCTGCTAATAGAAAATTTCTATCAGTTAGGCCCTCTCCTGTCTGTACATCAATATTTATTCGTTCTAACGCACCATCACCTAGCTTGTTTGTTCCCTGATACTTCCAAACCTATAATTTAAAGAGCAGTCAATTGCAGCATTTCATACACTAGAACATTAATAATTTCAAAATTCATGTTAAAACCTTAAGAGTTGAAAATTGATCAGATCTCACGTAAGTTCATCATCATCGGAAAACCAACAAAGAACTGTGCATGAATTTAGTTTTAGCATATATATTTTCTATCAGATGGACCTAAGAGTCATCCATATCATTTTACCAACTTGAAGGGGATGTTAAAAGTTTATAGCGGCTGCATAGGGTACTTGTATTTCACTAAAAGATGTGAGATTGGCCTTATAGCTTCAAGGTTTATATTTTTCTTATGGCCAAAAGGACGTCATTTTATGATTTAGAGTGTCAATAGTTATGAGTTATGACTTCATTTTAGAAAGATGATCAACTCCAGACATAAAGGACAGGATTTTGCCATAAGCACAATAAGTTGTGCTAAGGGGAAAGAAGCTGACTTTCTTCCTTCCTTCCTTCTCCTATGAAACACCTATCCTCTATTTCACTCCATTTTCTTTTCTTTCACTCTAACATCTAGTAGAAACTCAATATAACTGGGTATGGTGACCAAAGTCAATAGAAGGCCTAGCCAAGCATTGGAAATCTTAGGAGTGCACTGGCATCACCATGCCAATGACAACATCAACATCCCTAATATGTCCTCACGATCCCCATATCTTCAAAGCTCTTTGCTTCTGAGTTAAGATTCAGCCCTGTCTCCCTCTCAAATAGGGTTACAGTAAAGTTTAGAACTGTTATATACTCACAAGCAAAAGCCTAATTCGATGTGGAGTGGTATTTTATTTCCCGTAAAAACAGACACTAAAAGGATCAACGTAAATTAGGAAACTATTGTTCAGAAAGCATAAGCTACAGAAAAATTGCTGGGAGTTATGATTTGCAAAATTTGTACAGAACCAGAAAACTCAATCTAAACTCAAGGCCTACACTAAAAACAATGTTCAAATCAAATATTAACAATACAATATGCTTTGCACAACGTATATGCTTGAAAAAACAAAAACAATAAAAAATTGCTGTGATTCGTATTTTGCTAAGTTTATACAGAAATGGAAAACTTAACCTAAACTTGCGGCCCAGATTAAACCAACATACCACAGGATGGGATGCTTGTGCCTTTTGGTATTCCTCCATGAAGTTACACCTCCCTTTACCGGAAGCAATGACATTACCATATAACTCTCTGGCCTGAAGCAGCTTAGTAGTTTTTACTTTTGTTCGCTTACATTTCTTAACTATCTGCAAAAAAACAAAAAAAAAAAAAAAAAAATTAGAACAAGAAGGTCCTTAAAGTATCTCAGCAATAACCACCAAGCAGAAAGTATAAAATTCAGCTAATAAGCAGCTGAATAAAATTGCGAGAGCTTTAAGATTCAAATTTATACGAAATGAAACTACATAGGAAACAAGAGCTGTGTGCTATGTTGTAGATATTCACTTGCCTCATAAGCAAAACAATCCAACGAAAACATAAACGAAACACTCATGCTCCAACTCTACTGCCAACACCAATAAACCTATATATAAATAAAGTGCAACGCTACTACGGGCAATGTTATAGTAATAAGCCTGAACTTTCAATAACATATAACTCTCAACCATGTTAGCATAATCCTAACTATGAATTGTACTGACCAGCCTTTAATCATGACACCCAAATATCACAATAAGCAGCTGAGCAAGTTCACCAAGGCAAACTCAATGCAAATTCAAACATCCAATTTTAGGAGACCCAACATAAGCAACAAATATGTCAAAACTTAAACACGTAAAAACATAAACTTGGGCTCAAATGCAGAACATCTAGCCTACCTGGTTCAGTTTCTGAGAGCCAGAAGAAGAAGCAGCAGCAGAATTAGCACGACGAGAGCCTGGTACTGGGCCCTTGTTGGGGAAGTACCTATTCCTCTCCGCATCATAATAAAACCCAGGAAGATCTGCACCCAAAACAAAAAACAAAACAAAAATCAAAACTTTGAAGAAAAGGAATAAGAAAAACCCAGAAAGATTGAAACTTTATAACTGCAATGGTACCTTGGGGCATAGTTTTAGATATGAGAAGCTGTATCAGAGTTTCTTCAGTGAAGAAAAGAAGGTGCTTTGAAAGTTGAAACGGCGATGGGTTTTTGAGAAAGAAGAGAGAAGTCACGCGTCACCGCCTTTGAGCTGCCACTTTACGGAGGAGAGTGGAAGTTGGGAACCAATTGCGCGCCTTCAAATCTCGTAGGGCTGTACTCTGTTACACTTTGTCGGGCTTAGGCCCAGCCCAATATACTATTCAATTCACAATTGCTTCAAATTGTATGGTTTGTACTTTGTACCCTAAACCCTAATTAAAACCCTTAATTATCATGACTATTATTAATGTCATTTCACATGAGAATAAATTTGTCATTTCAAATAAATTGTTTTGCTCGGTCTATTTTATTTTATTTTTTTATTTTTTTGAAGAAAGGTCGGTGCGGCTACCTTTAAGCCTTGATTAAAGAAATATTTCCCAGATTACAAAGCACATCGATAGATTTTTCTGAGATAATAACATGACACTCAACCATAAACACGTATTCTAACAAACACCAAATTGTCATTCCAAATAAATTGTTCTGCTCGGTTTACTTAAATATTTGCCAAGTACATTTAGTGATTTAGAAGCATCTTAACCAAATTAGACGAGGAAGTCAGAAACAGATCGAAGGGTTCCTTTTTCTAGGTGGCGGTTACCAAACAAAAGTGTGCTTGTCGTCCTTGTTTCGTTTTGTTTTTTGTTGCTCCATCCGGCGGGGGGTCCTCCCGAACATTGTCGTCAGACAGTTAGCTTTCGGTGTCAATCCACGAGAGGAGATCCAAGGCGGCGCGAGAAGATGCGATTGTGGCAGTTCGGCTTCCAACGGTTCAGTTTGCTATCTCCAATCTGCAGGAACAACAATACGGGGATCTGCCTCTATGGTTGGTTGTTGCGGCCTCTTGTCATGTTGCATGGCCATTGTATGGCAATCCCAAACTTTGATTATAGAGTCCAACCACATGGTGGCTCTGGTTGGTTCTCGATGGCACGGGCGGTGGTTGGGACGTCTGGGGCGTGGGAGGCAAGGAAGTCTACATCTTAGGTCTTTGATATGTCTTTGAGCCTTCAATTGTGGGTTTGTTTTAAGGTATTATGTATTAGTATTTGTTCTAACTTTTAAGTGTGTTCCCTACGACCTTTTGGTAGGGACATGTGGGCGTTGTCTAGGTTTGCAGACTCAATAAGCCTTAACCGTACTAATTAATGAGGCGACAAATTTTGAATTGGTTGCGACTTGCTGGTGGCGGCATGAAATCTCATGTCGTTAGTTTTGTTTTTGATGGGTAGCATATTGAGAACACTAGTTTATTGGTTCTATGACACTGCTTTAACTTTCTGGTATGCCACCATTTTTGTAAAGCAAATAGAGTCATCGGTATGATGCTTTTTGTTATTTGGTGCATGTTTGAATACATGCGGTAGGTAATAACGTCTCCTATTATTCGAGAGGTCCTAATGAGGCTTATAGGGGTATAGGCTACATGATCGCCCCCATCAACCGGCTCCGACACGGCATTGCGACACGTCACGTCAACGTTTCAGACTTTAAAAAAAAGTTTGGATGGATTATGGATATGATAATTATATTAGTTCATCTTATTGTCTATTAGGTACTACTGTGATAGAGATTGCCATGTTTGAAAACAACCTACTGCTCAAGTTTGTTTTTCTTTAATTTATGTTTTAGGTGCTAGAGGTCTACTGCTTTTAATGTTATTAGTTATGCACTTGACTTATTTCTTATGGTTATGAAATAGATTGAATTTAGAACTTTATTTGGTAATGTAATGAACTTATTTCATATATTAGTATATTTTTTATTTATTAAAAATACATAAATATATAATTTTGTTTGCTGTGTCCAAGCCGTGTCGGAAACTTAGTTTTTGAGTTTTGCCGTGTCGCCGTGTCCGTGTCAGTGCAACTTAGCTTGAAACGAAGAATCGTTCTTTATCTCTCAGACAATATAGAAAATAGAAACCAAAACTTAATCAAATAGGGAAGGATTGTTCTTAATCTCTCAAACAGTATATAAAATGGAAACCAAAACCTAATCAAATAGGGGTATCATTTGATGTCATATAAATAATGGAAAAGTGAAACACAAACCATCATATTTCAACTCTCCCAAAGTGAAAACCAAAAGAAAAGATCATCATCATCCTCAAAGTGAAAACCCAAGAGAAAAGATCATGATGATGCGAACAGACAGAGGGAGCAGAAGCAACACAAACAATGTATGGTCTGATACTCTGATATATATGCCAATTGGTGTTTCCAGCGAAGTAGCTGCACGTCTTCCATATTCTGATCTCATTCACTCTGCTGCAGTATGTAGGAGTTGGAAGGCTGGTATAGACCATGTTCATCAAAACCCTTCGCTTTTGCATCTACCAAGTCTTATCACCTATCGTGCTGGAGTAGTAGAGTTCCTTGATCTACTATTGAACAGGACTTGCACTCAAAAACACCACCACAAGAGCAGAACGGGGAAACGTCCTTGGCCGAGCCATACCTAAAGCTTCAAAACATGGTATTGGTTGCTCCCTTTATTAGAGGTTGTTACGAGAACTAAGAAATTCTATTTCTATAATCCTTTTCACGACTAGTTTATAGAACTACCTCCATTGTGTTTGAAAGACAAGGAGCAATTTGAGGTTAACAAATAACAATGTAACCTTCACGGCCCCTCCAACTTCTTCCGATTGCATTATCTTTGTCGCTGGCTCTACATATTATAAGAAACACCTGGTTTGCACTAGCTATTAGCCCAAGCGACTTCAAAGACAAACAATGGAATACTTTACAACAAGATTTCATTGCAAGTGTTAATGACGGCGTACTCCTTGAGTACATTCTCGACGTGACTTATATGGATGGAAAATTCTATGGCATTTTTGAACGTTCACCATGGAACGTAATTTTCTCAAGCTGTCTAATATTGTGTACCTTCGATGCATCACTTGGAAAATGGATCATCATGCATGATTCTTCTGAGTCCCTCGCAGCAGATCGATATCACAATATTGAAGAGTTACTTGGTTCAGTCTGGTGGTGAGATCTTATTGGCACTGCTCCAACGTGAAGTAGCCTCGAGGTCTGATCATTGGGTTATCTATCGGTTTAGTTGGTCTCGGAGAAATTGGTCTAGGGTTGAAAGTCTGGGAAATCAAGCATTGTTTCTAGGTGAGTCGTCGTCAATTGCAAGTCCAGCAGTAGTGGAGAACGATGGTAAATTTGCAGGCATGATATATTATTACCGTGACTCTCAGCAATCAGCATCACTTGTCTTTCACCCCGTGCGCCCACAAAGATAGACATATTTGGACACAGCATCAAATTTTTTTTTCCTCGCCGACGAGATTCATGTTTTACGACAATGATGCCATCCACGTCCGGATCAAAACGCAAATCTCAGTAGCCAACGATTCCTGGTACACTAGTATTTTGCTAGCTTGCACTGGATGGAGATCTGTTTAAAAAAGCTAGTCTGTCTCTCGTTGCTGAGCTTATTCTTGTACTCTTTTGTTGTAAGAATCAAATTACTATCGATCTTTTGTTTGATATGTTTAGAATCACAATGAGTTGTTTTACTCCCATGTATATTCTAGCTTGTTCCAATATTGGGCTGAAATATCTATCTGTGCATGTTAGTGATTCTAAATAGTCTCTGAAGCAAGCTTATGATCATGCCCTCCACATTCAGATGTTTTAGCTAGCCTGTCCAGTTGTCCTCAAATAACCTATGTGATTGAAGCTTAGACTACGTGATTGTGATAGTTGGTTTGTTGAAATATTCGATTAATGTACTGTAGGTGCATATCTGGGTTCTTTAAGGACCCTGCATGTGAGTATTTTAGGTATTTTTCACAGTCTGCTGATCGATGAGCCTAATGCTGTAGATACCGCACATTGCAGATAGCTTGGGAAAGAAAATGGAACAATCTATGGTCGAAACTGGCTCAGTATACTAGCAATTGTATACTAGAAATGCATGCTTTGTGCGACAGCTAACTTTGATCATCGGAGCAACTATATATGATAAGATTATAGCATCAAAATAACTGTAAACTGGAGTAAATTTTATTTTATCTTCTTGACACTAACAACCAAAAATATTTGTACAGTACATTTCTAATTTTATGACACAATTATATTATACACGATCTTCGAATATTGTTTAAACAGTCTAATTAATTTGTACATATCATAATTAATCACTATATATATAACATGCTCTCTAGAGCTAATATTTTGGAGGATAGTCGATCTCAAATTACAAAAATCAGATGCCAAAGACCAAAAGAAAAACAAATATTAATGATGAGTGCTGCGACTGCTAGCTAGCTAATTACGATGCCATGCAACTTGATCCATTATTGGCCTCAGATGGTAATCCATTTCACAAGGCACTAGTGTAGACTCCACAAAGTCAAAATCCAACAAATTACAGCTCCCAAATGAACTAGCATCCATACTAGTCTGCCGACCATTATAATTCAACACAGTATTACAACTGTCCTTTTCAGTTTGCACTTCACAGCTCTCATCCACCGGTTCTGGTTTCATCGACAAGCATTCCATCTTTGTGTGTTCGGCAGTAGTGTCGGATCCAGAGCTACCACCAGTCCCCCATTTTTTGCAGTTTTCGATTATAATATCGAGCTCGGATGGATAGTAGTGATGAGAAAAAGATGGGATAATCGGGATTTCAGAGTTTTCCACTGAGGGTAGGCTTCCTCTTGGATATTGGTCTTGGAAAAGATCAGTCCAAGCCATATTAGGGTTTGGGAATAAATAGGTTGTTGGTAGTGTGCTAGATGAGCTTTCATCCAATGAGCTACTGTCATGGTTACTTTTGGAATTATCAGAAGCAGCTGGGATGATACGATTATGAGTGTTGGGATCCAAACCTTGAGAAATGAGTTTCTTCTTGATGCATGAGTTCCAGAAATTCTTGACCTCATTGTCTGTTCTTCCTGGCATTTGCTTGGCTATCTGAGCCCATCTGTTGCCTAAAACCCTATGAACATCTATAATGATTCTCTCTTCTTGCTCAGAAAATGAACCCCTCTTCAGATCTGGCCTCAAGTAGTTTATCCACCTTAACCTGCAACTCTTCCCACACCTCTCCAAACCTGCAAGATACATATATAAATATATATATATATATATTATTGATTAGCTATTGGTAAATCATGAAATTTAATGTAATTGACCCGTATGAACATACCTGCTATCTTTGGTATAGAGCTCCAGGAACCATGGCCAGAGTGGTGTATGTGATTCATTAGCTTCTCATCTTCTTCAGGAGACCATAGTCCTCTCTTCACCTTCTGTTTGCTGCAACAGTTATGAACCATATCTATCGACATATTTGATATTTCTTATCGTCTAGTGATCTCTGGTTCCCATCTTTTATATGAGTTCCCTGATTTGGAAAAGTTACTCGATTTGCATATTATATAGCTAGCGTATGATGCAGATGGGTGGATCGAGGGGGGAGAGAGAGAGAGAGAGAGAGAGTATTAACTTGGAGTTTACTCAAATTTAGAGGAGCATCACTGAATCATTCTTAGTGTTTTGGCAGTTTCCTATATATCGAGCCCTATCTATATGTCTAATCAACCATATATGGCAATAAGATCAACTAGACCTAGCTTGATTATTATTACATTTTTGTTTTGATTATAATATTGTCAAAACTTGCTTTTGTGTGTTCAAAACGTACTCGAGTAGGAGTAGTATGTAATCATGATGCCCATCCTTAAGTTACTGTTTAAATGGAAATTTTTTTTTTGATGAAACTGTTTAAATGGAATTGAATAGAACATTAGTCTCTACAATTCCATTCGATTCACACTTCAGTCTAACAATTCTACCGTTCTGAATATCATAGTATGTTGATTTTCAACATGTTCTAGTGATAATATAGTATTATTAAGAATACAATATCAAAAGGGGGAGGTCCCTTGTGCTAATTAATTAGCCTATTTTGATGAACTATTGACCTTACTCTCCAATCTGCGTAGTGCTATGGGCATCTTTATAATAATGTCTCGATCAATATCCATATTGTATATCATTATCTCATAAAATTTTATAATGTGTTAATAACATACATATAATTATCGTAATGTTGTAAGATGAGTTTTTTAAGTAATAACATTAGTCATCAAAGTAGTAACAATAACATGAGGCCTTATCAACCAAAAAGGAAAATTTTAAGAACAGTATATGACAAATGATCCACTCTTAATTTTGGTGTTTCAAGTTTCAAAACAATCATAACGGTACATGAACTTGTAATCTCAACTGAAAATATATACATACCGTTATATTCTCCGTAATCTAACATGTTTTCCGTTAAACTTTGAGGGGTAAATCCGTCACTCCTTAATTTAGCAGTAATAAATTATTAAAATCAATAATTAAAAAAGAGAGGGAAATAAGAAAAGAAAAAATATTGTTGTCTCTCTTTCTCGTCCCCGTTCAAACTCATCATACATAAAAATAGTGATCGAGGTAGAACTGTAGGAGGAAGTTGGAAGATGATTTGATTTGGTAAGTTATGGAAGAAAGGGTTGAATATATATATCGGTGGGTACGGTATTGAGTAAGTAAACTTAGAGAGAGAAAGCTATGTATTAGTTTTACTTAGATTGGGACGATCGAGCAGCAAAGTTTTTATTTTTTATTTTATTTTTTATGAATATGAGCTTTTTCATTTAAAACCAAACCCAATAACTTACAAATACAAAGAATAGTAAGCAAAGAAACCAGATAAGGGGAAACAATAAAGTCTTTGAGAATATATGGTCTGAGTTTACAAGATTAAAAAAGTATATAAATAGAAAAAAAGAAGAAAAAAACAATAAATAATAAAGGAAGAGAGAATGAAGAAAACCCGAAACCACCCTTTGAAAAATGAGAAATTACATAGAGTTAACGGTGTTATTGACGGTTTGTGCTAAAAATGTGCTGGCTTTCAAACGTCATGTACCATTTTGATTGTTTTGAAACTTAAAACACCAAAATTAAGAGTGGATCGATTGTCATGTACTGTTCTTAAAATTTTCCCCAACCAAAAATCAAGTTTTTTGGTTGGCTTTTGCTTAGAGGGAGGCTTAAGACCCGAGAGAGACTGTCTCGCTTTGGGTTGGTACAGGATAACACATGTCTTTGTAATGACGATAATGAAACTGTTGATCATCTTTTTGGGTATTGCAGATTTGCAGGTACACTAAGGAAGTTTGGAACTCAGCCAACATGAAACCACCGATTGAATGGGAGGAAAGATTCTTTAATGTGCTTCAGAATTGGTTTTTAGACAACCCATTTGATAGCTATTATTTTGAAAAATTAATTATAATTTGTTGGCAGATTTGGAGAGCAAGGAATGATACTATCTTTAGGGGTAAAAATCACAACCCCAAATCTATTACAGTTCTTGTTGCTTGCCATCAAAGCTATACCCTACAAATTGATGATATGCAAAGGTCTACAATGCATGATCCTGTTGAAATGAACATGATTAGGTGATCACCACCCCCATCAAATTGGGTTAAAATAAATTTTGATGGTTCCGTAAGAAGTAAAGCTGCTGCTGGAGGTTTTATTTTAAGAACATAAGTTGGTAAACCTCTTGTGGCAGCTGCCTTCAACTCTGGTGTTGCTAGTGTTCCTCTTGTCGAAGTTCTTGCGCTAAGAAATAGTCCGGTATGCGCTAGCTAAAGAGAAAGGCTTGTCAAAGATTGAAGTAGAAGGTAATTCCAAGCTTGTCATTGACATTGCGAATGGAGTTTATGATCCCTCTGGGAGGCTTTTGAAGATCTTCCAAGATATCAAGTCATTGAGATGTAATTTTGTATCCATTAGCTTCAAACATGTATTAAGGGAAGCTAATTTCGTGGCCAATGCTTTGGCTAACATAAGGCATATGATTGAGAATTGTCACTTATGGGAGGAGTGTGTTCCTCTAGAACCATCTCTTGCCCTTGCTTTCGACAATGTAAACTCTGACACCTCTATTTAATAGATTTTCTTCTTAATTATCAAAAGAAAATAACATGAGGCCTTAAAATGATACATATTTTTAGTTACCACATGAGTCATCAAGTGATAAAATGCGTCATCAAAGTGATGAAATGATGAGTAATTAAAGTTGTAATAAAAAGTTGATGCATGAGAAACATTAACACACTGTAACCTTATTAAAAGTCATGAAAACAACAAAGAAGTATTCAAGCGCACAAAGACCTTTATCGCTAGAGTGCCAAATCTAATTTATCGCTAGAGTGCCAAATCTAATACGTATTCTCTTTTGGTGAATGAAAAAACCGTCTTGATTTGACCGATTCTCATCTTCCAATAACGATATGATGGGAAACCAAACCTTTAAGAAAAAAAGAGATGCATATACCATTAGGGAGGCTACATGGAAGAAGGAGGAATCAAAATATGACAATTTGAGGGAAGGCCTAATGATTTAAAGATATCTACATCATTTCTGGTGCAATGTGCATAGTTAGTGTGTCCCGATTGATTTAGATGGAATATTGCTATATTTGTATGTTATTGACTCAAAAAAAAACAAAACATGGCCAGATTGGGATACTTTATATTCACTACTTGGTTCTTATTCTGGACAGGCGGCTCATCCTTTCTTCACTCACAATCATATTTGTTGGTGTCAACGACGATGACGATGATTGAATTGATTTATATATGTCTCCCTTCATGATGATTTTCACCCTAGTATATCTACAATATTTTCCTATGTTTCTTCTTTTGTAATCAAATAATAGAGTAGTATTTTTTCGTTTTAAGAATATTTTGAGGAGAGGAAATCACGTGGAAAAGCAAAGCAGCACGATAAGGATTTTATAGAAAGCAAGTATATAGTAATCGAAAGCAAGCTCTACTTTACAAACCCTTTCAAAATAGTAATCGAGCAAGTGTTTATAGTTTTTGTTTTTCCTCGTTTCTGTAAAAAAGATGGATCTTCATGTTGTTGGACATGGATCGGGGTTTGAATATATTTGCATGCATTATGAGGTTTGAGTATAACATCATCAATTGGTTTGCTCGATCTGCCCAAAAGCTTTGCCCTAGCTAGCACTACATATCGGTTACTCTATACTGAAATTAATTCTGAAGAAAATTAAGCTAATCATAGTCAAGTTAATTGGTCTTTACTAAACTAAGAAACCAAATGATCGAGCTCGTTTGAAAGAGTAGTGTACAATGCATGCTTTACCTTAATATAGAAATACTGCTCGCCAAAAAAAAACCTGCAAATTAAACCAACCATACCAGCAGCAATTCATCGAAAACTAACCAAGCATGGGAAGAACTGAAAGAATTTCTGGGAGAAACTCAAGCATCAGATCGAAAAACCAAAGATGAATCATATATACACACACACATATATGGCCCTTTTTTTGTTTATTTATAAGGATAGCAACTCACCATTAGATTTGTTTTTTAATAATTTTGGATGACTGAGATTAAATAATAAATTCAACACTTTCTGACAAACCTGAACCATTCAACTTTATTAAAAATAAATCAAAGTTTGGACGACTTAACAATCACCAAATCTTTTAAAAACTTGTGGAAGTGATCTACTCATATAGACCTACAAATTAAACGGTGAAGATGTGATTTTGTGATCGAAAAGTTTGTCAAATACCTTATTCTTAGAAATGGATAAAAAAAAAGATCTTTTATTGGAAGAGCCTTATGTGCGCGCGCGCGCTTTCATCCAGAAACGTTCGAGTTTACTGCTGTACTGTGGTTTTCTTCTTCTATCCGATGATGAACAGACAGTAGTATCAGATATTTGTCTAACTTTTAGGGTTGAAGAAGAGCTAGAATAGGCTCTCTCCATGTTAAAGGAGGAGAAGTAGTGCTTTGTATGCAGTACTAGATCCGAGGGTCGATTATTTAATCAAATGCATATGTATGACCATTAGTAGTAAGAATGATGACCCAGCCGTCCATTATAAAGATTTTCTGTTTATAGTAATGTTTAATTAACCGACAACCTCCATATGTGCTTGTCACTTTAGACTAATTTTTTGTATTCAAAAGCCAAACCAAGTGTTGATTATCTCCACTAAGTTTTGTCAATGCATATGTCTTCATGAGGACCTGTGTTAATTATTTCCCTAGTCATCCACTCCCTTTCAAAAGAATTTTCTGGTTTCCAAATATCTTTCTTATCGCCGTATCAGGACACAGATGCATATGACGCAATCGCAAAGCATTATGTTGGCCTCAAGAACAAAATAAGAAACAAGATCTTTTTCTTTGGCCAGAACACGAGTGAGTGAAAGAGAGAAGACGAAAAGAGGACAACAGAATCGAAGTAGCTAGATGACTTGATCAACCAAAACCTCTCAAATATATGAAATGGCTGATGGATATTCGTCTTTTGGTGGAGGAGAGAAACAAATATATGGAGATAGTAGAGACCGAGAAATATACGTACAGAGTGTTTCATTGGTTGAAAATAAAAGAATAAATTACTGGTCATTCTATTAACTTTCATGCGCTCGACAATTTACTCTATTAACTTTCAATTTCAATCGATCACTCCTCAAACTATCCAATGTCACACAATTAGGTCCATCCGTTAAGTCCGTCCAAATCAGTGGTTAAGTTGCTAACTGTACATGTTTTTCAACGGAAAATTCTATTTAACACCCCACCTCTCTCTCTCCCTCTAGCCAGCCATGGCTTCCCAAACAGTGTGTAAGATGTTGTTTTTGGCTTCACTTTCCACTCACTCAAATCCAACAAAAGTTTATGAAACAAAGCCTATTGTAAAGATAGGATTACAAGCTTTAAGTACATAGCTTAATTTTTGAAAACAAAGCCCTGGATAGGAAGTTATGCTCTCTCAAAGTTGAAGTAAAAATCTGAGAACCCAGAAAATTTCAGCTTTTTGCTGAATCTGCTACTGTTTTTGGTAAGCAATTTGACAAACAAAATGTTAACTAAATACTCTGAAATTTAACACACATAAAGATGGATATATGAGCTTTATAAAGGTACTTTCGGAATTCAAAACAAAGGCCTGAGCTGAAAGATATCAAAACGCAAAGTAGGCAAGAAAATCAGCTTTTCTGCAGAATTCTGGAAATTTGCAGCAACTAATAAACTTGATTTTGGAAGCTTTAATTCGACTTTTGAAGTAACAAAACAAGTTCTAAAGCTTCAGAATGGAAAGGAACAGATTTCCAGAATACAAAGTCATTTTAAACACAACAGACAGTTGAATCAAAAGGATCCAAAATCTACTTTGGACACCCAAACTCAAGAACATAGTTCTTGAGCTACAACCACAACGATCCTAATTGAAACCTAACAACGAATAGAGCCACCAGAGGGCGTTGGTGCGGTTGGCGGCGAGAGGTGGGACCAACGCGTTGGGGATGGTGAGGAGGAGGGTGGTGTTGGAGTAGAGGAAGGCGCAGACGAGGTTGGGGTCAAAGACGTCAAGGAGGAGGGCGACGAGGCCGAGGGAAGTGACTGTC
>NC_020493.1:6157119-6166161 GCF_000184155.1 Fragaria vesca subsp. vesca | reverse complement strand
GAGAGAGAGAGAGAGGTGGGGTATTAAATGGAATTTCCAGTTGAAAAATATGTCCAGTCAGCAACTTAACTACTGATTTGGACGACCACTTAACGGGTGGATCTAATTGTGTGACATTGGATAGTTTGAGGCAAGGTTCTAAAAAACGCTGGACGCTAGTCGGGCGGACAGCGCTCAAAAGATTAATCGGAGATTAATCGGGGATTAATCGGATTTGTATTTTTGTATTTATTTTATTTTTTAATAACAAATAATTCTATAAATACAATTAAAATAGGTATTATAAATACAATTAAGAGGTCACTAGTCGGTTTTTAATTTTTTAATTTACTTTTAACATATAATTATATAAATTAAACAAACTAATATTTATATTGGATAATTATTAATGTCCGGTAACTATTAATCACCTAGTAACTAATTTACTATGCCATAACTTATCCCAATTGACCCACCCACTTTTTCCTCACGTGCCAGCCATCTCTCTCCTCTCTCCTTCTTCTTCTATATTCATCTTTTCTCATCTTCGATCTGCATCTGGGTTTTTCTCTTTCTCTCTCTCCCATTCATCTTCTGCATCATTATACTCATAGAGCCATAGAGCATCCTCTTACTTCTCATCTTCTTCATCATCGGCATCTCTCTCTTCTCTATCTCTTCTTCTAAATCTCCAAAACTTTCGAAATTCAACCACATGTAAAAGAAAGAAAAAAAAAAAACAGTCGACGCCCAGCTCCGCCTAGCATCACCCAACCCCGCCTAGCACCGCCAAGCCCCGCATAGGCAGCCGCCTAGCAATCTGCCGCCTAAGGCAAACGATTTGGGCAAAATCGGGTCGGCATGGTCGCTCCGAGCGCCTAGGCCGATTTTTAGAACCTTAGTTTGAGGAGTGATCGATTGAAATTGAAAGTTAATGGAGTAAATTGTCGAGCGCATGAAAGTTAATGGAGTGACTAGTAATTTCTCCAAAATAAAATGAAGAAAATATATGTACCAGAGACAATTAAGAAAATTGGATGGAGAGTGCAAAGAGATCATTAAGTCATTCAGGCATGGCCACTGATATAATTGACAATATTGGCTATAAATGCCATCAGCTCATTTCATTCAAAGATAAGTTTTGTGGAATCCCAAACTAGAGAGAGTTTGAGAGACATAAAGCCTCGAGAGAGAAATCCTAATGATCCGAAGTAGTCATTCGATATCCATGCTCAATCATGAAGGAGCCAAACTTCTTTTACCATTGTCGTGGTGCCTGCTTAAGTCCATAAAGACTCTTCTTTCAACCGACATAGTATATCGTTCTTGCCTTTGATTTTGAATCCTTCTAGTTGCTTCATGTAAACTTCTTCTAGATCACCATGAAGAAATGCGTCTTCACATCTAGTTGCTCAACATCTAGATTTAATTAGACTTGCAGCCAAGCCAAGTACCACCAGGATGGATGATATCTTAACTACAGGTGAGAAAATCTCTATAGTCAATGCATTTCTTTTGACTGAAACCTTTCACGACTAACTGTGCGTTGTTATTCTCCTTAGTCTTCAGTTTGTACACCCATTTGTTTTTGAGTGCTCTTTTCCCTTGGGGTACCTCTACTAGCTCATAAGTCTGGTTCTCATGCAAGGATCACATTTTTTCTTACATGGCTTCCAACCACTCCCCCTTGTGGTCATAAATATGAGATTATTAATAAGACTCTGGTTCTCCCCCGTCAGTGAGTAATACAAATTCTGTCGTAGGATGTTTGGTTTGAGGGTGAGGTATCATGCCCGACCTTCTTGATTAATATCTTATATGGTAAATACTGTATAGTTTTTGTGGTTTGAAGTCAACATATGTTCAGTCCTTGTGGTTTTATTTTAATCTGAATGGTCCTTGAAGTCACGATTTTTCATTTAAATAGTCATTCTGTCAATTTTCTTAGTTAAATTGCTGACGTGGCCGTTAAAAATTACAATGTCTTTAACGGCCACGTCAGTATTCTAACAGAAAAAATTGATGGAAAGACCATTTGGATGAAAAATCGTGACTTTAAGGACCATTCAGATTAAAATAAAACCACAAGAACTGAACAAATGTCGACTTCAAACCACAAGGACTAAACAAATTTCAATTCTATCCTATAATTGGTTCTTCCTAATCTTGTTCTTCGTCATCATAATCTTTAACCATTTCATCATGTACCACCAATTCTATTACCATCTGTTGCATCTTCAACTGGATCAATATCAACTTTTTTTTTTGGTCAAACAACTGGATCAATATCAACCGGAGGTTCATTATCTGCATCTCCAATATCTTTTATTACATCTCCCCTATAAAGCTATGGAAGAGAAACTCGATCAAGGTTAATTGTATATTCTTTAGGACTAACAGGTTTTACAGCTTTTTGAATATCTTCAATAACTTGGTCTTCAAAGAAAACAACATCTATGCTTTTAACAATCTTTTTCTTAACATGATCACATATCGTATACCTGAGTTCTTCATTTCAATATCCCAAGAAGATGCAGTCATTCGACTTGGAATCGAGATTTGCTCTCTCATCTTTAGGAACATGAACAAACGCTGTACAATTGAACACTTTCAAACAGTTGTAGGATACATCTTTTTGGTCCAAAACTAGTTTGGAACATCAATATGCTGAAGAAGATAGGTTTATCAAATCAATTCACTACGCATTTTGCAATCATACGACATGTATCAGACGACAGAAGTCGTTTTTACTGTCGTCTGATTAAATTTTACGACAGATATTTAAAATTCTGTCGTCTGAATGTAGCAACCCACAGACAGTTAAAACTAGCGTGTTCATGAGACGACAACCATCTGTTGTCTTAAAAACAAGAGAAATTTTACAATTGATATGAACATTTTAAGACGACAGAAGAGTATCGTCTCTTTAAAACAAAAAAATTTGTCCAGCGGTGGTTTTTACTTAAATCAACTATCTATTCTCTTTTTTTGTTTGAACTCAATTGTCATTCTCTCTGCCCGACAACTCTTATTCTCAACAAAAGGAAACTGAAAACCCAGCACCCTCAACTAGATATGTCCTTGAGTGAACTAAAATCTCAACGCTTCAGTCCCTTGAACCAAAAGAACCTCATCCCCACGAAGAACCCATTTCGATCTCCCACCCTCGATCTACCGGCCGGCCACAAAATTAGGGTTTGACAAAAGACGAACTTCAGTGCGCACTCATAGATTTTGGGTTCCCTGTTGTCTTTGCCAGTAAGCTCTTTGACTTATTGTAAGCTGATTTAGTGTTTGCTTGGATTGGATTTGGGAAATTAGGGTTCAAATATAGAATTTTCTTTGAAATTTGCTTTTGTTGGGTTTTCTTCATATTGGGGATGCGGGGTTTGTGTGGTAGGTGACGAAATTGAGAAGGGCTGGTACTTCATCCTAGGATGTTTGTCGAATGCTGATCTTATGCACACCAGATGTTTGTTAAATTGCCTCACTAGGCTACATTGCATGTTCTCACTTTTTTTTTGTAGTAATGTGTAGAGCTGCAGTGAGGGATTATAAATAATGGATTATGTATTCTAGTTTCATAGATTTTGTGTGATTACGTTGAGGTTTTGGCTTAATATCTAATTTGTGATGTTAACAAATGATCGATGTTTTGTATGTGGGAAATTTTGGGAACTCGAGAGCAATCCTTGACCAGAAAGTGAGCAAGAGCAAGGTGATGGTGGAATGGTTGTCATTGGATCATAATGTGGGTATACAGATGTTAAAATAATGGATTGCAGGTACAAACTTGTTTTTGCTCCTCTAATTCTTTTATAAGCACTCATCTGTTGCATTTTTAACTTTTGTGCTGGAGGATTTGAGAAGAAGCAATCAACTTAGGATTATTTTCTCTTTCTATAGTAAGTGTAGGCAATCATTTATCTCTTTTTGAATTGCAGGTACAAAATTTGTAGAAGTTAAGATCTACATTGGCACATAGCTAGATATACACTTATCTATGCTCTGTAAACTTTTAGATGTATTTAGGCACATGATGCAAATCTATGCAAATTATATTAGTTCCATCAGGCTTTATGGTTTTCTGTGGTTTTATGTAATAGATAAATATGACTAGAACAAGACTTCTACTAACCAGACTCATAATTAATAGTTTATGTGAGTTCATTCTCTCTTTCATTGTTATTCTGTTGCTCTGAGTTTATACTTGTACAGATGTTCATATATATGCAGGTTTGAATGTTATGTTTTTCATTTTATCAATTAAGTTTATTGTATTAGTTTTTTATCAAGGAAACTATGTGTGTGCTTGCAGAGTAGATTACCATTCGAGGTATTGTTAATTGTGAAACTACCACTCATATTCTAATCATCTTTTTCAGGTTGGTTTGTTTATAATCCCATCCTTTTATGTCTACGTACTCTACTTTTTTTTAATTTTTTTAATGAATTTATACTCATATATAAATATAGATATATATAATTTCAGTTATATGTAGCACCCAAATGTTGTATAATGATTTTGTGTGCATAGTGGCTTATTCTTATATGTCCTTCACCAGGATTTGGTTTTTGTAAGTTTATGATAGTATCAGAGAGTGTGTTGGGTTGATGAGAGTTTCACTGATGGCTCTTTCAACCTAACAGAGATACCAAAAGAGGTTAACTCTTAGTCACTGTTTTTTGCCATTATTTCTATCAATGGTTAAAGAAATTTATATTCTAAGTTTGCAAATCCAAGGAATCAGAGTAATCAGAGTAGCAGTAGCTACTAGCTACTAAAAATTTATTTTTCAAGTTTGCATGTCTACTCATGATTTATATATGTTTGAGCTATTAATTTGTAATATAAACATAATTTTTTTTTTCTATGCACTTGCAGGAGCAGCGTATGGATTACTGAAGCATTGCGGTTGCAAGTAGAAGAATAGAAGTAGCTTCATCATGAACAACTTGTGGTATGCATTTGGGAGCCGTGCACTATTTTCATGTTTGTATATGAATGCATGTGCAACTGTTTAGATGTTTACATCTGCATTTTTTTATCCATATACATGTGTACATCACTATTTACTTGGAATATCTAAGAGGTGTGGGTTATGCTACTGAGGCATTTCATTTGCTTGGAATATCTAAGAGGTATACTATTAATTAATTCAGACAGTTTTATATTTGATGTCACAGTGTTCTCTTCTTTTTCTTATTCATAATTTTTCATTTATATTTTATTTCCTGCATATAAGTATAATTTTTCTGGTGATCAACTGTGTGTATATTAACTTGGCTATAGATTGATACTTGTATGCCATTCTATAAGGTCGATTGAATAAGTGATTGGTCTGGCATATTGAAACATTAGGGATTATTCCTATATTGAATCATTTTCTGCAATTATATGACATTAAAAGTCGTTTCAACTCATTTCCTGAATTACTACAGCATCCAAGCAGTTTCCATTTCATCTCATTTTGAAACTTATAATGTTATCCTCGTTTGTAGGTTGGATCGAGTTTGATTTGGCTATGCAGAGCAGTGATTTGAATAGAGCTCTCTAGTGCCTACTCACAATGAGCAACATCAGGGCCTTGGGGCAAAATAATTCAATTCAAGATTTGATGTGAAAGACATTCTAAGTATGACATATCACCAATGTAAGAGCTTATGAGGTTTTGTCACCATCTAGTGATAAGGATTGGTTGCTCAATTCAGTGATATGACTTGGTTTTTGATGTTATAACTTATTGTTGTTATAGCTTATAGGTCTCTTTAGAACAAATAACTCTTTGTAAAATTTGTTGGTGTTTGGCAGTAAGAATGAATTTGAGATTTCTGAATTATGTTGTGCTTTTGTTGAGACATTAAAATCCAATAGAATTGACATCCAGATTGAAATCAGACAACAGATGGCCCTATAGACTTTGACGTCTCTAAATCTTTCAAACGACATTTATATGTCGTCTTAAAATTAAAAAAAAGATAATAGTAGATGTCGTCTGAGATAGATATCAGACGACAGACAAATGACGTTTGAATTGGTGTGAGACGACATATAGTTGCTCACTTTTGAGTATAAAGTAATTTCAATGACACTTTTATGTCGTTATAATCATTGTCTAACAACAGATAATTTGAGTTTGTTGCATATTTAGACGCATACACACGACAGATGTGTTTATATCGTATTTCGGGTGAAGTTTATCAAACGACAGATTTTGCATGTCGTCTGAATGCTTATCAGATAGCAGCTTGATAGACGACATGCAAAAAAATGATCAGACGACGGGCAATGCCTGTCGTCTGAAAGCAAAATGGACGTAGTGATTGCAATGATTAGAGCTTCACCCTAAAAGTTCTTAGGCGGCTTGTCATGAGATAACGTTGTTCACATCATTCCAACAATAGTTATATTCATCCACTCCGCCACTCTGTTGTGCTGAGGAGTCTTCGAAACAGATCGTTCATGCTTGAAAACTCCCATATATTCTCCACTGTTAGTTTGTTATTCTATTCCATTACTCATACAGTAATGTCTGAAAACTCCCATATACTCTCTTCCATTTTCAGTGCGAACACATTTTAAATTCTTCCAGTTTCTTATTCAACATTGGCTTTAAACTATTTAAATACATCAAACACTTGATAATTTGTTTTGAGAGCAAACGCTCAAACCATCCTGGAGTGATCATCCTCCAACCTGCTTAGAGTGATCATCAATAAAGACAAAAAAGTACATTGCACCTCCTTAAGACTGGTGCTCATTGGACCACAAACATCCAAATGCACCAAATCTAAAACATTGGGTCTTCTATGTGGGGCCTTGTAATGGAAAGCTCTATGTTGCTTTCTAGCCAAGCAATGCATACATGGTTTAAAAGATATACTTTTTCCTTTTAACCTTGCCAATATCTCTCTTATGGCTAGAATTTAAACCATTTCTCAATCATATGTCCAAGCCTTTTATGCCATAGCTTGATTGAGAAATTTTCTCCGAAAGCGTTAACATAGCCATTATTGACTTTGGCCTCTATCACGTAAAGGGTGTTTACTTTCTTGCCTCGGACTATCACCAAGGATCTTCACGTTAGCTGATAGGAGCACAAAGTGTTACGTTTATAATGTATTTCCGACCCTATTTAGCTACGTAATTCCTTTAAGAAAATTCATAATTAACTAAGTTTGTATTTTTAGGTCATAAATAAAGCCGAGGAGCCCAAAAGAGACGAAAGAGGAGAAATCTTGAAGGAAAAAGAATTCATGTCATGCAAGGAAAGAAATCAAAAAATATGTCAGAAATTGTCAATCAACTTCGATTGTGATCAGCTTAAGATGATCCATGAGGTGTACCATATATCAATGGAAAGCTACAAAAGTCTACTTTCCAGAACTTTTGACGGATCGTCAATACCTATCTTGGAGAAGAAGTTATGACTGTTTGAGTGGCCTAATGTCAATTTGCCCCCGAATTTCTGATTTGGACCAAAACTTCTATTTCGACCCAGACCACATTGGCAAGCTCATGGACGAGTTTTAAGGGTTTCATAACCCTAATCACAGCTGAAAAGAGATAGGACGTTAAGATTGGAAGAAGGAGCGATCTCAGATCATCCTAGCCTCCATTAGTTGTTGCTCTTACACACAAATCCGTGAAAGGAAGTCGCCAATTGGTCATCATCGATCTCTTCATCATCACGGTTTCCTTTTCCTTTGTCATCTTCGAACTCTATTTCTTTTCTGTGTTTTTGCAGCCATGTGTGGCTGATTTCTCTTAGTTAGGGGAAAGGTTTGAAACTCTAAGAATGTTTTATATATTGTTTTGAACCTTGGTTTCGAATTATTGAGTCTTTTAAATTGTTTATTTGATTTTAGTTTATGGAAAACTCTTGTTTATGTTCATGTATGCGAAACATAAAACATTATGAACTTATGAGTGGGGCTAGAATTAGGTTGTTTAATCTCCTAAATGGTTAATACGACTTAATTCAAGGTAGTGAAACGTATAGGACAATAGGTGAAACCAAATAAAAAGGATTACATGCTAGGTAGGCGTTCTACACTAGTTTTGCATACTTGTTCAATCGAAGTTTCATTGATCTTAATGCTTAGAATAATTTGTTGATAGGATAACGTATATACCTTGATTAGTTATTCTAAAGGCTTGGCAACGGTGCGTTTATCTTGAAGAATAAGGACTTACGCAATACGTTCACGGTTTGTTCTTGATTGATACCGATTTGCAACTTAATGATTGAAACTTTGGTTGTTAACATGTCTTGAAACATACTTGGTGGTGGATTTCCAAGTCTCTAACATTTCATCCATCTGATATTTTTTGCTTTAGTTTGTTTCTTTGTTTTCTCTTGTTTATAATCACAAAACCTCATATCTCTAGTACTATCATCTTTTGTTTTCTCTTGTTTTGTATTTAACGTAAATTGTAAAGGTACCCTCAATCCCTGACTTTTGTAACAATTCTTGTATTTTCTATATAATACAATTGACACAAAAATGTTTTTAATTGAAACGCCTGGTTTCAGTCGCTATCATTAGCATCCATTTCTTATCCCCAAACATGCTAGTTTAGCCTTCTTCGTCTAGCATTCCGGTGGTTATTATATTGAGATGCATATTAGGAACACGTCTCACATCTTTTAATGTTAGATGACAACCAATGTTTGTTTCTAGGCAAACATATCCTCTTCCCACAATATGGGATAATATCGTTCCTCATCCTCACATGACCAAAATCGCCTCTTATGTAAGAGGTAAAGAAATCCCTCAGTGAGGTTACATGGAATGATGACCTCGACCCAACATGTATTTGTGATGTCAAATTAACATGACCAACATCACCAAACAAAGATGACCTCATTTTCATAAAAAATGGTAACAGCGGCACTGCTCGTGTTACCATATCCTTGTTGCTCTCTTTTGAGCTTCCTATATTCTCTCTTCATGTGACCATTCTGGCCACAATGGTAGCATTCTACGTCTTTTTTTGTCCTAGACTTACCTCTAAATTTGACCCTTAACCTGCTCCACATCAGAGACAAGTCTAGAGGC
>NC_020493.1:6156348-6157099 GCF_000184155.1 Fragaria vesca subsp. vesca | reverse complement strand
AGACGTAGAATGCTACCATTGTGGCCAGAATGGTCACATGAAAAGAGAATATAGGAAGCTCAAAAGAGAGCAACAAGGATATGGTGACACGAGCAGTGCAGCTGTTACCATTTTTCATGAAAATGAGGTCATCTTTGTTTGGTGATGTTGGTCATATTAATTTGACATCACAAATACATGTTGGGTCGTGGATTCTAGTGCATCATTCCATGTAACCTCACCGAGGGATTTCTTTATCTCTTACATAATAGGTGATTTTGGTCATGTGAGGATGATGAGGAATGATATCCAAAATTGTGGAAAGAGGATATATATGTTTCCCTATAAACAAACATTGGTTGTCGTCTAACATTAAAAGACGTGAGATCGAGGTGTTCCTAATACGCATCTCAATATAATGTCCATAGGAATGCTAGACGAAGAAGGCTAAACTAGTGTGTTTGGGAATAAGAGATGGTTGCTAACGCGAAGTAGTTTGAAGAGGTTAGTTTAACCATCGCTGAAGAGGTTAGTTTAACCATCGTTGCTGATGATGTCGAGGTTGACTCTTCCATTGTGAATGACACATATTAAACCGTGTAATGAGCTGGTGCTCTGATAACACTTGTTGGGAAAGATGAAAATTATGACCACCTAATACAAGGCCGATAAAAATAATTGGTTATCCCATGATCCTACTTTTCCCACACTTTGTGTAATCACAATGAGATAACAAAATATATATATATATATATATATATATATATATATA
>NC_020493.1:6142134-6156328 GCF_000184155.1 Fragaria vesca subsp. vesca | reverse complement strand
CCAAATACTTTGTTCACTCCACATTTCAATTTTAAATTAAATATTTAAAACTAACCCATAATCAAGAATTTTTATGAAAATATAATATTAAACTAAAATCTATAAAATTCAAACAACAACAATTTTCTATATCTTTATATCGGAAAAAAAAACAATTTTCTACATCTTTCAAATCAGATTTGAGAATCATTTCAATCTTCAACATGGTGGTTATACAATGTGGTGGGATTATTCGTTTTTATTTTATTTATTCATATATATACATATATATATATATATATATTCATAATCGTAAAGATGGAAATCAAGAAAGAGATCGAGGAGAACATATATAGGATGTGGTTTGAGAAGAATGGAGGTCTGCGTCAAATATATTGATGAGATATTTGTCTATATTTTTAGATTTTATTATATTGAAGAAAATAAAAGAAAAAAAATAAAAACCAGATTTTCTCAAAATTTTAATGGCATAATTGGAACATTAAAGGTAAAATATAAAGCGTGGGGTGAGCTGAGCATTTAGTGGGGTGAAAATAGCCGCATCTAAAAGAAAAAATAAAAGTTATAGAAACTTGAATTTTAATGAGTCTGTAATTCGAAATCCAGTATTGATTGATGATCAAATTGCAAACGCTCAGACCATTTAATTCGAAAATGCTCGTGTTTTTCCAGTGTACTAAAAAAAAGTAGATACAATTTCTCTGATCATTTTTTTCATGTTAAGATTAGCAACAACAAACCCTCATATCTCATGCCTTATTCTCGGTGAACTTGACATCTCCCAAGGCCCACCATTCTCTCAATTGCCATTATTATTGGCCTAACTAAACAAATGCTCGCAGAACTGTTCCGAAGAGCAGCTCCATTGTTCCGGTGAATCTGAACAAAGCAATGCTGCAATGCGATTCAGTGCCAATCGAACTCCATTCATACGTTGGTTCCTCACAACCTACCCTTCATGGGCTTCAGCTATCAAAACCGCTTCTTGTCCACACCAAGTTTTACTTGTTTACTCCCAAATGCACCGGGAATCCATTCCAATCCACCCTTTCTCCATCAAACCAGCGCTAAAATCATGCCTGAAACTAAACAACCCTTCATACATTCTGCAACTGCACTCCCATATCATCAAACTGGGGCTTCGTTTTAATCGATATCTCGCCCCTTGTTTTCTAGAGTGTTATTTTGCCGTCTCATTTGCTGAACATGCCCAACAGCTGTTCGACGAAATGCCTGTGAAGACCATGGCCGCGTGGAACGCAATGCTTTCGGGGTACAAGAGTTTCGGGGATACCGAAAAGGTACGTTCAGTGCTTGATCAAATGCCGCCGATGGGTTTGAAGACATGGTCTGCCATGATCGTCGCACATGTAAAGAATGGAGACAATGAGATTGGCGTATCATTGTTTCGGAATATGGTGATGGAGGAAGGTCTGAAGCCTAATTTTGCTACTGTACTGCCGATTTTGTCAGTTTTCGGTGACATGGGTGCTTGTGGATTGTTGGCTGGGAAGTCAGTTCATGGGTTTTTGGTGCGGCATCGGTTGAAGTTGCGCAATGAGATTTGTGAAGCTTTGGTTACCATGTATGGTAAGTGTCGGCGTTTGGACGCAGCGGCCAGGGTGTTGGCATTGCGGCAAGAGAATGATTTCAAGCCATTGTGCACACATATTTGTCAAACTGTGAATAAAGGCTACATAAAAGGGGCATTATATGTATCCAAGAATTTGCGGAAAGCCAATGTGAGACCTAATGAGCTAACTTTCACGGAAGTTGTTGAGGCTTGTATGCATTCAGGACTAGTGGAGGAGGGCCGGATATATTTGAAATTGATTAAAGGATGTGGTTTGAAGCCTAGTAGTCAACATTATCTATCCATGGCCCAACAATATAGTGATGCAGGGCTCCTAGAGGAAGCTTACAAGGTTATTAAGCACATGAAACTTGAATCCGATGTTGTGGTATGGAGTTCTTTATTGTCTACTTGTAAGAAGCACAAACAGTTTGGGATGGCGGAAAGAGTAGCTTTGGAGGTCATGAAGACAGTGAAGCCAGACATCAAAGATGGTGCTCGACTTCATTTTCTGGTCCAACTATATTGTAATGCTTATATAGTTATTCAGAACATGAAAGTGGAACCTGATGTTGAGGTCTGGAGTTCTTTTATGTCTGCTTGTAAGGAGCACAAACAGTTTGGACTTGCGGAAAGAGTAGCTAAGGAGATCATGCAGACAGTGAAGCCAGGCAGGCAGCACACGTGCTCGGCTTCTTCCTCTGGTCCAACTATATATTGATGCTGGGCTGCTAGAGGAAGCTAATAAGGTTCTTAGAACTCATGGACTTGAAACCTGATGTTAGCTGAGAAGGTCATCCATTATGATCAGTTATTTTATCGAAGTTTACAGGATAGAATAAATCAAGGGCAATTTAGTTTCATATAGAGCAGCCCTAAAACTCTTCCAATATTCCAATGCAACTAACCAAACAATGCAATCCATAGCCAAACTCTCAACCCATATTACCAAACCCACAAGCCACGCCTTCTGTTGGTTCGTCAAAACCTACAACTCGTGGGCTGCAGCCATACGCAGCTCTTCTTCCCCACATGAAACTCTGCATATCTTCTCTCAAATGCACCGGCAGTCTGTACCTTTCGACTGCTTCTCCATTCTCTTTACTCTAAAATCATGTACCCAATTGCATAACCACCCAACCATTCAACACCTCCATTCCCATATTGTTAAACTCGGGTTTGATTCTTACGGTTACGTGGCCAATTCACTTCTCCATGCTTACGTCGTCGCTTCGTTTGTTGATGCATGTCAACTGTTTGACGAAATGCCTGAGAAGAGCACAGTCACCTGGAACACGATGATTTCCGGGTATTCGAGGAAGGGGAATGTAGAGAGAGCAAGGCTGGTGTTTGAGGAGATGCCACTGAGAGATGTTTCATCATGGAATGCAATGATCGCAGCTTATGTGAACAATCGCAAACATGAGCTTGGGTTGTCGCTGTTTCGGGATATGGTGATGGGTGAAGAAGGTGTGAGACTTGGCCAAGTGACTGCAGTAGTGGTTTTATCTGGCTGTGCTCACTTGGGTTCTGTTGGGTTGTTGGTGGGGAAGTCAGTTCATGGGTTTGTGGTTAAGAACCGGTGGGAGATGAATGCAGAGCTCGGTACTGTTTTGATTGACATGTATGCGAAATGTGGGTTCATGAAGGGAGCAGAGCAGGTTTTTGAGTTGATGCAAGAGAAGAATGTGATGGCTTGGACTGCATTGATTTGTGGATCGGCGCAACATGGCTATAGCAAAGAAGCATTGTCTTTGTTTGAGATGATGCAAAATGCTGGTGTTAGGCCTAATGAACTGACTCTCACAGGAGTTCTTAGTGCTTGTGTGAACTCAGGGCTAGTTGAGGAGGGTGGGAAATATTTCAATCTGATTGAAAAGAGTGGCTTGGAGGTTAGGATTCAGCATTGTGGATGCATGGTTGATTTGTATGGTAAGGCCGGGATGTTAGGGGAAGCGTATGATTTCATCAAAAACATGAGACTTGAACCCGATATTACTGTGTGGGGAGCATTTTTATCGGCTTGTAAGGAGCATAAGCAGTTTGAGATAGCCGAAAGAGTAGTTGAGGAGGTCATGAAGATGGTGAAACCAGAGAATGATGGTGGGATTTACTCACTTATCGCCCATTTGTATGTTTTGGGTGGGAAGTGGGATGATGCTGAAAGAGTAAGGAGTTTCATGGTGAATCACAAGGTGAGGAAGGTTAGGGGCTCTAGTTTTGTATAAGCGGATAGTGGAGAAAACCAACTCTATATGCCGCTGCCAACTTATAAAGCTCACCTGGATGATTATCCTACACAACAAATGTTAGTAAGACGCATCAGTGGCAGCAAGCCAGTAGCTTTATCGAGATCATAAGCGTATTGTCCAAAGGCTCTGATTCTGCCAATCGGGGCAGGCTGTTTACAAACAGGAACAACACAATGATCAGGATTACAACCTTAGTTGCTTCCATTGTTTTAAGGATTCGTATAAGTAAGTGGTTTAACAGATAGTACGGTGAAGACTAACAAATCTGAGCAGGAAGAGGTATTGATCTTTTGATACGGATCACATCTCAGCTGTATGAAGTGCAAACCAATGGTTTCTCTCCTCAATGTACAATAGGATTCATGGTACTGGCCGTCGTCCCTTAAATCAATTTGATCCTAGTTCACCCTTGCCTTCTCCCATATTTGCATGATAGTGGAGCAATCCAAATTTGTATCAATGCATAGCTCCTCTTTTTGTTGAAGCTGCCAATCTAAGCATGCAAATATTGCTCTGCTTTAGTTTTTGTTCTTCAAAGTTGTTGGGCCTGATTGGGCTGTGAGTGGGTCACAAACTAGCCCATGCAAGTCCAAATTCCAGCTCTAATTTTTTTAGTATAAGCCAATCTGGTTTTATCTGTCCCGGATTACTGGTGGTCGAAATGAGCTCGGTGGCATCTTCTGTTGGTACTTGCAGTCCCAGAAAGCTCAGTACTCTACCACGGAAGGATTTCAATACACCTGAAACGTCAAGAATCAAAATCTTAAACCCTGCCCAGAAAAGCTCACCTTCTTCTGAACAGGTTCTGCAGCTAAATAATGAGAAGCCAAGTTTATTAAGGAGAAGAGAAGCAATTGGTTTTGGCTTTTGCTTTGGCCTTGTTGATGTGCTCATGCCAGCTCAACCCACTGAAGCAGCTGAAGTTGCTCCTTGTGAATTTACTGTAGCTTCTTCTGGACTAGCTTATTGTGACAAAGTAGTGGGATATGGAGCTGAGGCTGTTAAGGGACAAATGATTAAGGTATAATTCTATCATAACATTGCTCATAGCCTTTAGAACAATAATGTGTTGTTTCATATAATTAAAGCCTGGTATCTGATTCAAAGACACGGTTATCTTGCTTATTCCTTTTGTTTGCTAAAATTAAGAAAACTGTTGAGAAAGCATAGTTTGTTAGTCTGACGTGTCATTGTGTTCTTGAAGCATTTCATAAGTGGTATTTTGATTTTGCAACACAAATGCACAGGCACACTACACTGGGAAATTGGAGAATGGCAAGGTGTTCGATAGTAGCTATAATCGTGGGAAGCCCCTTACATTCCGCGTTGGTGCTGGTGAGGTATGCATTGCACTGTTAAGTATATGAAGATGTTCATAATTTGTAGCTACTGTGCTTTGCCTCGGCCAAAATTAAAGCGAAGGACTTCTCTAAACTGAGTTGTGTTCTTTGCCTTGTCCATTTTGACTTGTCAATTGAAGCACTTCACCCAAATGGTTTAGGTTCTTTGTACGTGTTCATTGGCTGAGACTCTTTATGTGTTAAACCATGATGTACTTCTCTTCCTCAATGAAATTTCACAATTTTTCTGGGTTTAAAATTTGAAATTGGAAACTATTTGCAGCACATCTCTACTAGTCACATTGTTATTCAACTGAGTATAACAGCTAGCATTAGTGTTTTAGCATTTTAATTTGGACTAAGTATTGTACTTGGGACATCTCATAGGTAATCAAAGGGTGGGACCAAGGTATTCTTGGTGGCGATGGAATTCCTCCCATGCTTGCTGGTATAGTAAATTCATGAATGCAGTGTTGATTCTTAGGTCCATCTTTATAATGCACTACATAAAGTTCATTCTCTTTGAACTCTAATAGGGGGGAAACGGACCTTGAAGATCCCTGCAGAACTTGCATACGGTGCACGGGGAGCTGGATGTAGAGGAGGTAAAACATTCATGTTCTTCATTCCTTGAATACTTTTTTCTGTTCCTTTTCACTAGCACCTCATGATTAGTCTGTATACCTCATTCTTTTTGTCGAGATGGTAGGCCTATGTTTCTCATTGATTATCCTGTATGATGCAGGTTCGTGTATCATTCCTCCATATTCAGTTCTTTTGTTTGATGTGGAATTCATTGGCAAAGCATGAGAAGTGCCAATGAGTCGGCCACACTATCAGTGTCTCAGTCGATCGATCACCTAAATTTTCCCTTCTTTTTGCCTCTACCTCTTGTGAATGGTTTCTCAACGGTGAGACGGGAAGTGTTTCGGCTGTTCTTGGATGCCATCACTGATGAGAAGATGATTAGTTACCTTTTCTGGTTGTTTGCACAGTCTATAAACTATTTCTGCCTTGGGACTCTTGTCTTGATGTTATTGAGCACCAAACTCAGCTTATCCATTATTTTTAATTTTTTTTTTTTCCCGAGAAGAAGCTACAACCCCACCTCATGATGTTAATTGCTAATGAGAGTCGTACTTATAACTAACATGTCCTAGCTTATTTCAAATAACTAACATGTCATAGCTTACCAACAAAATATACATGGCTAGAAAGAGGCTGCGAGGTACCACTACGAGCTCAATATATACAAATGACTAGAAAGACGGATACAAATTCTAACTTCATATTTCAGGTTTAAGAGCATGGTCTGACAAGGTCTCAACCAAATCATTACCCGAAAAGGCGAAAACGATTTTTTTTTGTCGGGTAATGATCTAGTCAAAATTGTAAATGGACTCGAGACAATCCATTCAATCCAAGTAACCAAGTTCATTCTCAATCCAACCGTTACCCTAAAATTCTCTGTTGCTCGACTTTCGGATCAAGGTGAAGTCTTAAAATGCTCTTAACTTCTAATCCAAGTTTCACTAATAACATATTTTAATTTGCAACTCTACAAAAAACTGGGCCTCGGAAGACCCGAACCCGACCCAACAAAACAGGCCCAAACCTCTTTGTCAGACTCGCCAACCTATAAAAACCCCAAACCAAAAACCCTTTGGCTCATTTTCCAAAACCCTAAAAACCGAAAGCAAAAGAGAAGAAGCGGCGGCGGAACAATGGCGAAGTCGATGAGATGCAAGAGAGAGAAGAGGCTGCGAGCTATCCGGAGAGAGATGGTAGAGCCCTACTACGAGAAGAAAGACGAAGCCAAGCTCGCTGCCCAAGAAGCTGCCCTCGCCGCCCCTAAGCTGCCCGTCAAGCCCTCTTCCAAGGCCTCCTCCTCCATGGAGATCACCCCTGTCAGCACATCTGAAAACGCAATGGGTATGATTCTCTTCAACTACCCATTTGCTAGTTTTGGCATAAAATTGAGTATTTATAGATTATGGAAATTTGTGCTGGTTCTGTTGTGTGTGTTTGATATGCGGACTTGTATGCTTGGTGATAATCCTGTTGTTGAAAACATGTGTATGCATTTGAAACTTGCTTTAACGGATTGAGCGGATAAGATAAGCTAGACGCCATGTTATAGATTCTCTTGGTGTCGTATGAAGTTCATTGCCGTTTGTAAGCAAGATATCAGATTAGTATGATTTTTAGTTTAAATCATGGAGTTTGAGAAGTTGTTACTTCATTGTTTGTTATCATTAAGGTTTACCACTACTTGGTGATTTGAATTCTCTTGACGTTGTTTGAAGTTCATTGCCAATGGTAAAGATATCAGATTTGTATGATCTTTTAGTTTAAATCACGGAATTTGAGAATTTTGTAGGTGGAATTTGAGTTTTTCATTTGCATATATCAGTTTATGTTCTGTCCACTTCAGTTATCTTTGCTCCCAGCTGGTGTTGAAGATTAATGATGTGGATGTTGTCTTCTTCGTTTGCAGAAGTGGAGATGGCTGATGGCAGTCAGACAAAGAGTTCATTGAAGCCTTTTGGGGGGATAAGTAAGAAATCCCAAAGGGTTTTCAAGGTGGGCAAGAGAAGGCGCCATGGCAAGGGCAAGGGCTCAAAGGTTAAGAAGCGTCATATCTGAGAGACAGATGTGTCTTGCACCTTAGAGAGTTTCAAGTGTATGTAATCTCTGAGGAGCTCCCTTCCAAACTCCAAATTACAATCATGGTTCTCTACTCGTTCTAATGAATCTCTGACGTAGCTCCCTTCCAAGGCTCCAATATACAATCATGGTTCTGTACTCGTTCTAATGAATGTCTGAGGTACCTCCATTCCAAGGTTCCAAGTTACAATCATCGTTCTGTACTCGTTTTAATGCACAAGACCAGTATGCTCTAATTGTCTCATTGTGTGGTAAATTAAACAACTTGGTGTTACTTTATGGTTATACATTTTTTGTTTTTGTTCTCCCATATAATTTCTGAGGGTTCCAGCCTCTGAAATGTTGACATATTATGAGGATCTAAGCCAAATTACCAGAAGTGACAGAAAACATGGATCATTCCACTTAGCCTGTCCTGTTTATATATTTCGAAGGCTCAAGCACTAGTTCCGATCAGGAACAGTGTTTTCTGAAAATTATCAACGAATTTGGAAAGTCCCAGAAGGTTTACTAATGAATCGAACAAATAAGAAGTCTTAACTTCTTTGCTTACCTTTTGGTTGCTCACCTATAGCTCATCTTATGCTCTAAATTACCAATAGTTAGGAAATTTAACAATCGAAATAGCAATAGTATTTCAATAGTAAATTGTTATTTGGAGTTACTGATAAATTTTTATCAATCATGAATTAACAAGTGGACAAAATAAAAATAAAAAATTTAGCTTTTGCTTTAACAATTCAAACCCAATAGTTAAAATAAACTTCTGGTTATGTATTATGCTAGAGTTGATTTTTGTTACAAAAATACATAAATTTGACTAAAATTTAAGTTTAGCAACTCTGCTGGAGATAGATATTCAGAGTATTGATCACTTGCAAAAATTAGAGATCATACATCTATGAAAACTAGCTATATCCATATTAACTTGACCAAATGGAATTTGGATCATAGATTTCCAATTTGACCAAATCAACTGAATACATGAGTAACATGACCTTAGAAATGGAAGAAAAGGTATTGGTTTTTCTATACATCAACTTCAGCATTGGACACATTGTGATGAATAGACTTCGCTAATCAAGTTGACCTAAGATTCCTCTGCCCAATGAGATTAAGCAGAGAGGGTGAGTTTGTTAAATCCCTCCAATGGTGATCTGCATAATATGTCATATATTTTAAATTGCTTGACCCTTTAAACACTCCAACTTGCCTTGTAAGGTCCTCTAGTTATCTTTGACCATTCAGAGAAGACTTGAGATGTAGAAATATTTTAGTCAAGTCTTCCTATCATATTTTGGGTGATTTAGTCCTCACCTTCTTCAATATTGCAGTATTGCAATCTTGCAATTTGTAAAAACTTCTTATGACTTATCTTAATCCCTACTCTATTTTGAAGGCATGGAACATGATTCCGCTCAGGGTAATCATAACAAATTAACAATTTGAGGGTGTAAATTGGGATATAAATTTAGTTTGGTTATAAAAATATCATGCAGGCATAAATTGATGGAGTGGTACCAAACATAAAAAATATAATGTGCTTGCATCATTGTGTTAATATATCATATCAATAATAGCATTAAGGCTAAAAGTCTTCCATTGGGATATCGTATAGTAGAAAAGCAGCTTAACTGCAAGTGTTCCAGATATTGCTTAACAAGGTGTACTTTGATTGTTGCATCTCTAAGTCATCAGAGCATGTAAAAGCAACAAGCTCATTTAGGAGATTCAGTTTGGAAAAAGGACAGTTTTTTGGTTGAAGTTTGTTGTCAATTAATATAAAACTGGTAGAAGCCACTGGTTGATTGTTACAATTGCATTCTCCAATATGAGATATTTTTACTAGTCGGATAACGATTCAAATACTATAACTATTATTTTATTAGTTAAACTAAAAACATTTTATTTATAAAAAATAGACTATTTCATTAAGCACCGTGTGATGAGACGTGAAAATGTCGTGTGATGAGATACACATATGTCGACAACATATGGACACATTTTCAGTTATGTGGTACAAACTCACACGACGGGCATAATGAGAACCAGCATGTTTTTTTTCTTTCTTTCTTTTTGAAAATCCTACTTCGTACAGATATATGGTAGATGAGCTCTCTCTTCATATATAGAGCTTAGTCTTGATTTACCTGTGTAATCCTTCAGAATGTAAAAGATGGATGAATGTAAAAGATGGATAAACAAACACGTTTCTTCATCAAAGAAAATTAAAAATCACCAACCAACCAAAAAATCCTTATAATTTCATTACAAAATTGCATGACTTTCTTCCTCCCCCATTTCCTAGTAATAGTTCCAATGACTCCGTCTACACAACCCTTCTCTCTCACCTGTCGTTCCCTTTACGTTACAGCTTTGAGCTCTGAGAGAGAAAGCTAAACCCCTTCTCTATAAGACAAACAAACCTCTGCAACACCTCACCAAACCAACCTTTCTTATTTTCCAATCCTCCACTCTCCACCAGTAGACTGTTGCCAAGTCCCTTCATACACGTCCCCTCCACCTCTCTTCGTCTCCCACAAAAACATATACACAACTGAAAACACATCACAGCAAGCTTTTGTAGCTGAAGATAATCAAACCCTGAGTACTGCATGGATTTGTTATCGAAGTTTACGTTTATATTTGCGGTGTTGGCTGTTCTTGAACACCATGTTGGTGTTTATGGAAGGTTTGTGGTGGAGACTGGTAGTATTAAAGTTCTGTATCCAATGGCTCTGAGGGGTAAGCGTGATGGTGCTATTGGAAACTTTGGTCTGCCGGACTATGGAGGCTCCTTGGTGGGTTCTGTGGTATACCCTGAGAAAGGGTCTACTGGGTGTGAAGCTTTTGAGGGTGATAAGCCTTTCAGGTCTCGGATGTCTCGCCCCACTATTCTTGTTCTTGATCGTGGAGGTAAGTAAGCCAATTCTATCTGTAATCTATCTCAAATTCCAATGCTTTTTCCTAATTTGTGTTCTAATATCTTGTCAAGTTTTTGGTTGATGGCATAGAAATGGGTATTTGTTTGTTGCTGGTAATGAAGTTTACAATAGTTATTTCCTTTCTGATATGTGTTTTGATTTGATTCCAATGAAGTAAACAAATTTAGTAATTGGGTGAATGGTAATTTTTGTATTGTTTCAGTTTGGAGAGGGTTAAGGCTAGGATGAGAGTTCTTTTTCTTATTTGGAGATTTTGGATTAAAGCATCTTTACATGTAGATTGCTATGCTTTTCCTCTGTTCTCCAACTTAACAAAAGTCTATTACTTTACTATGGCTTTGCCTTTTCATTTTTTTTTTGCCTTTTTCATATACTTTCAATTCCACTGTGCCAAGGCAGTGGCACTATCCCTCTTTTCACTTCCAAAAAGTCCTGGTAAATTTGTAATTTGTTTTACCTCTTTGTAAAATTTTGTTTTTCCATTTTACAGAAGGAGATGTTCCTTGTTTCATTTTTTTTGAGTTATGTTAATTGCTAATGAAATCAATAATGGGATGTAAGATTCCAATAAATTTGTATTCAAAAAGTTTAATAAATAAGATTAACCTTTATATTATCTTTACTGTTTGTAATTGATAGATTGATTAAAAGACGGAGCTTTTTGTTTCAAATTATGCTACACAGGTTGTCCTTTGATGTTTATCCTAGTGCCTTATTGCTGTTGTAGGTTGCTACTTTGCTTTGAAGGTGTGGAATGCTCAAGAGGCAGGAGCTACTGCCGTTTTAGTGGCTGACAATGTTGAAGAGCCTCTAATTACAATGGACTCCCCAGAGGAGAGCACTGATGCAGATGGTTACATTGAGAAGATTGGAATTCCATCAGCTTTGATAGAGAAATCATTTGGTGACAGCTTGAAGGATGCTGTGAAGAACAATGAAGATGTTGTGGTGAAACTGGACTGGAGAGAGTCAGTTCCCCACCCTGATCAAAGAGTTGAGTATGAGTTCTGGACAAACAGCAATGATGAATGCGGGGCTCGCTGTGATGAGCAAATGAATTTTGTGAAAAATTTCAAGGGTCATGCTCAGATTCTAGAGAAAGGGGGTTACACCCTTTTCACTCCACACTACATAACTTGGTATTGCCCTCAGGCTTTTGTCCTTACCGCTCAATGCAAGTCTCAATGCATAAACCGGGGGAGGTACTGTGCCCCAGATCCGGAGAAAGATTTCGGAGAAGGGTACCAAGGGAAGGATGTGGTATTTGAGAACTTGAGGCAGCTATGTGTGCATAGAGTTGCCAATGAGAGCAACCGGTCATGGGTCTGGTGGGATTATGTGACAGACTTCCATATCAGATGTTCCATGAAAGAAAAGCGTTACAGCAAAGAATGCGCTGAGGATGTCATGAAATCACTTGGTAAATGCTATTTCTTTGTGATTTCTGTGTACTGAAAAATGTTTCTTAGTTGCAGTCTAATAGCTTTTATATGTTTGCTACAGATTTGCCTATTGAAAAGATTAAAAAATGCATGGGCAACCCTGAAGATGATGTGGAGAATGAAGTGCTTAAAGCTGAACAAGAAGTCCAGGTCATACATATAATCCTTATTGCTGGTTCAGTGGACAGGAATTTCCATTTTCAATAGTGCATATAGCCCAAGAGGACTGGTATTAGTACATATTATCTTACTGTTGCTTTCTTTTTGGGTTATGTAGGTTGGTCGAGGATCTCGTGGTGATGTTACCATCTTGCCAACATTGGTGATTAATAATGTTCAATATCGAGGTTTGTACAGCATTCTTGGTAGTTCTATTACCACATTATAGATCTTCAAATCCTGCCTATTCACTTTTTTCTTCTTCTGAATTTCCTGTCATTCATAACTTTAAGATAATCATTTAATTTTCAGCTGTTGCCATTATCTGTATATGAATTTATTTTATGGGAATGTTGAAGTTGTTAAGTTTCTTAATCCGAAGGAAAACTGGAACGAAATGGTGTCCTAAAGGCGCTGTGTGCTGGATTCAAGGAGACAACTGAACCTCGAATTTGTTTGAATGGAGGTGAGCCTCTCTTGATGTTTGGATAATGCACTATCTTATTCCTCTCCTGACTCCTAATCCACTGTGTTATTTTAACAGATCTTGAAACTAATGAGTGTCTAGAGAGAAATGGTGGCTGTTGGCTAGACAACCGGGGTAATCTAACTGCTTGCAAGGTATACGAACTTTTATATTTCACTTTTATAGTTTGATGCCAACTATAAAAATTTTATTTGAAAAGAGACATTAACTGCATCTGATTTGGTTCTGTATTTTCAGGACACATTCCGGGGAAGAGTTTGCGAGTGCCCTGTAGTGGATGGTGTTCAATATAAAGGCGATGGTTATACATCTTGTGCTGGTAAACCTTCTCCTTATTTGTGACCAATACATCAATTTTCTATATTACACTAAATGGTTGTAGAAGAGTTGTTCGTATAAGTCTATAACGTTTACTCCTTTCTGTACAGCTTTTGGGCCAGCAAGGTGCGCAATAGACAATGGAGGTTGCTGGTCAGAATCTAGAAATGGAGTAACTATATCAGCTTGCTCAGTTCAGTGATTTCCTAATCTTTCCCCTTTTTTTACTGGGTCTCCATGCTTCTTGAACAGTTTAGGTTTCGAATTCCTAATCTTTCCCCTTTTTTACTGGGTCTCCATGCTTCTTGAACAGTTTTGGTTTCGTTTTCACCCAACTTATTATTAGGGCTGGGCACTTAGTACCGGAATCCCGATCCCGTACCGGTCCCGTCCCGAAAGTTAACGGGACGGGACGAGATAGGTTTTGAAAATAGCAATCCCGTCCCGTCCCGTCCCGTTTTAACATTACCATAACGGGACGGGACGGGACGGGACTATCCCGAAAAATCCCGTCCCGTCCCGTAATATTAGAATACTTGATTTTATTCATTTTATACTTGATTTTTTAGGTTGCATGGTGTTACAATGCACTCAACCACACTTAATTTGGTCTAAAATAATACTTTTAATTTCATTGATGTTCTTTTTTTTTGCTTGTGTGATTTTAGATATTTTTAGTTGTTGTTTGAGGGTTAATTTTTTAATGTGGGATGTTTAGTACTTTTAAAGTGGGATGTAATTTAGCACCTATGCACCTATGTTCTTGTTGATTTTAGTACTTCTAATTTCATCAATGTTCTTTTTTTTTGTTTATGTGTTTTTGGATATTTTTTTTTTCCTATTAAATTTTCATTAATGTTGTTCCAAACAGCATAAAAAATAGTCGAAAAATTTCATACACTGATCAATTGTGGTAGAGCATTTGAATGCTTGGAGTTTCTCAACCTGTTTTTCCACCTGTGGTGGTGTTTGATAATCAATTAATTTGTTCTTGAAAAAAAAAAAAAAAAA
>NC_020493.1:6133973-6142114 GCF_000184155.1 Fragaria vesca subsp. vesca | reverse complement strand
CGTGCCCAGCCCTACTTATTATAGTCTTTATAGGAGAGTTCATTTGAAGCTTGATTATCAGAAACCTTTTCCCTACACAGTTTTCTTTACCAATCATTCTATTTTTTCTTTTTTTCGGTCAAGTAGAATACCGAGTTATCTGGCTGCAAGTGTCCGCAAGGATTTAAAGGGGATGGTCATCATTGTGAAGGTAATTCTTACTTCCCAGTGTGACTATCAAAGAATAATCTTCTCCATTTAATTTGAGGCCTAAAGAAATCTATATTTCACTGATTTCAATCTTTTGGGTTGTGCATCAGATATCGATGAATGCAAGGAACGTAGTGCTTGTCAGTGTGATGGCTGCAGCTGTAAGAACACTTGGGGTGGATACAACTGCAAATGTAAGGGAGGACATCTTTATATAAAGGAGCAAGATACTTGTATTGGTAAGTCATGATCACTAGATGATTAATATATCCAGAAAGACTTGAATCACAACATTTCATTGACCTATGGTAAAGCTCACGGGTGGCAGGTCACCGGGAGTGAAGTAAACTCAGCTCCGTGAACACTTGAGCTAGCAGTTTTGAGAAATCAATACATTCTATTGACAAACGCATGATAGTAACAGTTAAAATGCAAGATATATGTGTTGACTTTTGTTCATCTATTTCAATGCAGAGAGACAAGGATCGAGATTTGCATGGTTCATAACATCCATTGTTCTTGCAGCTGTGGCCGGAGTCGGCTTGGGTGGTTACATATTCTACAAATACAGGCTTCGAGTATGTTTGAAATTCTCCTTTGAACTCCTCTATGTCGACCATTGTTGTTAGTTTGGATGCTAAACCAGTACTTACCCTTGCTAACACCTTTTCAATCTCACCTGCAGTCTTACATGGACTCAGAAATCATGGCTATCATGTCACAATACATGCCTCTAGACAGCCAACAGGCCAATCAAGTCCATACTGCCGAGGTAGAACCTCTACGTCAAGGCTCAGTATAAGGTAACAACTATTGACTTAATGTGCATTCTTATTTTTTACTTGTTAGAATGATTTTAACTTGGAAAATCTTGCTGCTGTCTGCAGAAACAGTCATTGATATTTAAAGGTCATACACAAGAGGGACAGTTGTATGAAAATGCTTCCTGTGGAATGTGGATACTCAACTACCTTTAGATAGCTCATAAGTAAAGCAGGGAAGGTCCATTTCCAATTTAGGAGGACCTGAGATAGCTCATACAGTAGACTTTCTTCACATTATCACATAAACACTACTCTTCCATGTGTGTACATAGAAATGCTGAGAATGTAAATTTTTGGTTGAGGAGGGACACATGGATTCTGATTACCTATTATATAAAAGTTTTATTCTAGAAAAATGTGGCTCTTGTGAAAGCTATTGGCAATACAGTTAATAGTTTGCTAAAGTAATAGAATCCTTCCAATCCAGCACAACTATGAGATTCTAACAACGCTAAAGCCTTATAGGTACGTACAAAGCTAGGATATATAGCTAAAGCCTTGTGCAGGGCCTTTAGTCAAGTAATCAGTTCATCAAGAACTAGGCTCATCAGCACTGTCACCTAAAGTAGCAAAATTTCTCAAGGAAATTAAGCTCCCAGTATAGCTCCTGATGTAGTTGGTCTTAAGTGGGCATATCGCAGTATTGACGGAAGCACTTCTAAGATCCAAAAACAATCTAGTAACCTCAGGCTTAAAAGAGAAGTGTCGATCATTGAAAAATATGCCATGCTCCCATTCACCACAAGTCGCAGATATCGACTCAAACTCAGGACGCCTGTCGACGTTTATGCTGTATTCTCTCGCCCATTCTTTCTTTGCATAATCTTTCGTCACCCATATCTCAACCTTGATACCTCCTTCTGCCAATGGAAAAGTCTCCACAATGGCCATGGATCCTCTTAAAGTAAGCAAATGCAAGATGGAGTCCCTGTTGCTTCGCACTGTCGGGGGAGTAGGGGTGCAGTGAAACTCTTCTTTTTTGAAATCGAAAGAAATTATATGGACACCTCCTGCTCCTTCTCTCAAGGTCAGCCAATGCATATCGCCGTATGCACAAAGATTGTACAACCAATTTGTTACCCTGTGAGGAGGAGGAACCGATGGTATTTCTCTCCAAGAGTTGGTGCCCAATACAACAAATATGCACTAACATGCCGAGGACACTATAACCTTGAGGTTCCTCATTTCTAATCTCGGAAACACGAACAATTTTGTAGGTTTTAGCTATATCATCAAATCCCATACCATACCAAATAACGCGTACTTCACAATTCGGACCATATTTGTTGTTATATGTTATCTGTTGGGAGAGTTAGAACTTGTTTAAGAAGAGGATTGATCAACAAGCAATGTCCATCTCTCAAGTCCATGAAAACAAGTTGTAGAAAACAGTACTTGTGTAGTTCGGGAAACAGCTTGATGTCGGATGAGTGAATGCAAATTCGCCTTTTGTTAGGGCGGTGCCGCCATCATATCTCAGTGATTGCAAAGTCGCTAAAATAGTTTCTCGAACAACGCACATAAATTGAGGTACTTGATGAACAACATGGTTGTTGCTTGCAATGAGCGAAATTATGTGTCGCCTAATGAAAGAGCGCTTATCAATCGTGTTTAACAAGGTCTTGCACACACGTCGGAAGGGAACAAAGTGATTCTACCCACAGCCTCAAAAGGATGTCGACCAACATATCCGTGGGTAGAAGATCCATCAGCTCAGCTGCCTCGGGATCAGTTGTACAAAAGGTTATGCTCTTCGTCCTCTTTTACAGCAAGCAGACCCGTACATAAATAGAGTCTTAAGAGTCGATGGACTCAGGGCACATAACCTTAAAAGACCCAAATTTTTTTTTTCTCTTTGTGTGATTACATTAGTTTAGTTAAAAACAATAAAAAATAATTAACATAATCCAATTAGGGTGGTGTTAGATTACAAAAGAGAAAAATGAATATAAAATCTTACCCATTATTACTATCATTAATTACTATTTTAGAAAAATGAGTAGCCTAAGTAAGAGATTTGTTGCATAAATAAGATTTTTAATAGGATTTCTAATGTTTTTTGTTGTTAGATTTTGAGTTTATAACTTTAGTTCGTGAAATTTTTTGTGTGTTTCTTAAAATGAGAAAATAAAATTGAATTTTGAGAGCCCAATTTTATAAATTCAACTCAGGCTTGATAGCAAGTGTTGTCTTGTGCGTTTCTCATTACAATAGGAAAACCAAATCCATCCTAAAAAGGAAGGAATTGAAGGATCGTTTTAGGAGTATTTTTTTAGAAGGATCGTTTTATAATGTACATCATCATAGTTCTGATGATATCAAGTACATTATTGCTGGTATGATCGGATCCGATGATATACATCGTAGTCATTATCATCAACTAGTGATAGTTACAAAACAAAGCAGCTAGCTAGGGGAGAGTAGACCAAATGACCAATATAGCCACTTTGAGAAGGCACCAACTGAATGATATTTGCAGTGCTATTTTCCTATTGTAGATGGAATTACCGTTTTAACAAATTGCAGAACTGCCTAACTAGCTAAAATTATCATCGGTGAGAAACGTTTAGACGAATCTGTGATCTATATAATGCTCCACATACTAATGAAGGTCATATTGTATTCTTGAGGTACTCTTATTGTTTGGGATGCCATGGCTTCTTTTACATCAACATCGTATTCTCATTGTCGTTTGTGTTGTACTTTTGATTGCCCCCTTACTTGTCAAGGGTACTCGAGGTTTGTCAGCATACTTTTGATTGTATGGTCTCATTATCGTATGAACCCTATTTAGAACAGAAAGAAAACTTTAGAGAAGAAGAACAAGGCAGAGATGAAAATAGCCTTGAAAAATTGTCAGTTAACGACACCGTAACAACAAAATGGTGAAATTAGATCGCTTAGGTGAGGTACTATTCTGATATTTTCAAAAAGTGAGATACTAAAGTTACTAATGGTTGAAATGTTGGATACAGTTCACATTTTTTCCCTTTAAAATTAGGTGAGATATTAGAGTGAATTAGATGAGATATTAGAATAATGTGAGTGAAATCCACACTCCTAAATTGTAATCCACATTCTATATTTTTTTTTGTAACATAAATTTTGTCTTTATTGACTTAAATTTTGTCTAAATATGAGAATGAAAAGTAAGATTATATATTACAAAGTTAAATTTAATGACTTAAATTTTGTCTAAATCTGAGAATGAAAAGTAAATTTCATTTCCTTACAAACAAACAAAAACAAAAACAAAAACTAAGGAATTAAATGGTCAAATCACATAGACGATGACTCCTTCATATACAGTCAAAACCTAAAATCCACTTTCCCTTAATAAAAGTCCACATCCAAAGAGTGTTGTGTTTTCTTCCGACGACAAGAGAGAAAATGTCGGAAAGAGACGGCTCCTCCTCCCATCACCACCACCACGATCCTCCGAAGTCGACTCTTGTTCTTCTCAAGCAAGTCCTCCTCGATTCCCTCAAGATCATCCTCAGAAACCCACAAACATTCCTTTCCATTTTTGCCCTCACCACCCTCCCCCTCTCCCTCCTCCTCTTCTCCCTCTCCCTCTCCTCCCACCCCATCAAATCCCACGTCTACCACCTCGAGTCCCTCGCCTCCCAAGCCCCCACGCGCTTCGAGGCGCGTCAGGTCTGGAAGGAGTCCCGCGACGACGCCGTTTCGCTCCTCCTCCGCATCAAGCTCCTCTACTTCCTCCCCTCCTACCTCCTCTCCCTCCTCGCCTCCCTCGCCGCCGTCACCGCCGCCTCCTCAGCATTTCACGGCAAAGCCCCTACTCTCCGCTCCTCGCTCGCCGCCGTCAAGTCCACCTGGCACAGACCCTTCGCCACCAGCATCTGCGTCTACGCGCTCCTGATCGCGTACGCTCTCGTCCCACGCACTTTGGCTTTGGCTTTCGCCTCGCCAGGGTCGAGATTGCTCGTGCGGCTTCTCGGGTCGGGTCTGGAGATTTATTTGATGGCGGTTACGGGGCTTGCTTTGGTTGTGTCGATCCTGGAGGAGAGGTTTGGCTGGGACGCGATCCGAGTAGGGTCGGGTTTGATGGTGGGTAAGAGGATGTGCGGGTGGGTGTTGTCGGGTTTGTTGGTGATGATTACGGCGGTGATTGCGAGGAAGCTTGAGGAAGTGATGGACGGTCAGGATTTGATGGAGAGGTCGTCGACGGGAACAATGACGAGAGTCGTCGTGGGCATTGGAGACAAATTTGGGTGGGTAATTTTGTATGGGTTAGTTGTGCTTTGGGGCTATGTGGTTACCTCGGTTTTTTACTGCGAGTGTAGGAAACGCCACGTAATTGTAACTAGTAGTGAAAATGAGAATGACGGCGTTTAATTTTTCTTTCTTCCTTTCTTCATTTTCATGATTATTTCAGTTTTGTTCGATTTTCAGAGAAGAAATTCATTGGTGACCGATTATGAGTAGAGCAGGTATATGTGCCTTAACTTTGTTTTCCATTACATGTTAGGAATACTAAGTAGTCTATATAATGTGTGCTGTAGTTGAGAATGTAGAGTAGTTTGATATGTTCAAAGTTTGGTATGAATCTTTTGATGAAGCAACTACCCTATAGCATTTTCTCTGATAGAAATGTTTTTCTGGTTTTCTAGAACAGATTGAAGTATATAATTCCAGCTGAAGTGGTTTGAAGTATTCATTATGTTCTCCCAAGTGTGCAAATACTTTGGTCCCCTCGGATCGAATGGATTCTGTTCTTCAAATGATATCAAAGGCTGCTTTCTATGTGAAATGTTGTTCTATATCAATGCGGCCTTCGTTTGTGTGTGCTCTGGGAGTCTGGGTTATATGCTGTTCATGTTAAATGAAAAATGCAGTTAGTAGTTTAGTAGCTGCACTGCAAGTTCTGCAAGTTTAGCATTGCTCTTTAGATTTGGCTTGGAATGTAATCTAGTCCCATAAGTCGTAGAATCCTTCCAATCTAACAGACCCCCTGAACTTCTTATACATCATAACAAAACCTTCTAGTGTCCTTCAATCAAATCAAATCAAATCAGAACCGGTTTCGAATTTTAAAGGTTCAGCATGAGGTCATTGATAATGATCAAATACAAACAAAAGTAAATTGAAAAGGGTCAGTATATGAGGTAATTACTCCTTACTGTATAACCAAAACTGCAGGAACATGTTGCTTGGTACATTTCAGTGCGCGTATCATACATATACAGTTCATCATAAGACCCTTTTATTGCATAATTGCATGTTTAAATTGTGACAATATCACTGCAATAAAAGTAGCATGATACTAGTTTTCACCAAATGCATGAAACCAATGCATTTATACAATATAGATATGTCAACAGATCAAACATAATCACTTATTAGAATTAGATGAGATATTAGAAGAAACTAAGGTAGATAGTCAAGAGTTATTTAATTTTTGCATGTTTGAATAGAGTTAATCTGTTCTTTGATTGAGGAGAGCGAAAGTACGTATAACATAAAATGCAATCAAATCAAGAATTTATTTGGGTTGTTCTTTGTTTGCGGAGAGCGAAAGTACGTGTAACATAAAACACAATCAAATCAAGAATTTATTTGGGTTTGGCTTAGAGAACGAATCACTCTATATATAAAGGAGTAAAATGACAACCAAACCAACTAAGGATTTATCACTGTCATAAAATGAATGATTTTATAGTCTATGAAATTGAGAATTGAGTCTATCAACTCTATCCAGTGGCGGAGGGAGCAAAATATGTGAAAGGGGGCGCAATTTTTTTTTTATTGTTTGTCATCTTTGTACACATGATTTTACTATCTCATGGTTTTTATTCTGTTATATTTCTTCTTTCTCTGTTAAAATTCATATTACTCTTCTTTTCGCAGCCATATTTTTCCTAATATCTTTTGCTTCTGATATATACAAAAATTCATCTATTTATTCAATTCTTAAAATATCCACGTACATTGATGTGCATAGAAACACATGCATAACATCTATCATCTATAGTCACCATTGATAGAAAAACAAGCTAAAATTTATGTACATCAAGAAAAATGTATAGAATCAACACACAAAAAAAAGAGATGTGCACAACACAGAAAGATACAAGAGAGTGAGGAAATGCATGGAGAGGAAAAAGAGGAGAGAATTGTAACTACAGGGCTAATGAGATCATAATCATCATATTATAGAGGACTGGAGGAGGTATGAGGAGAAGAAGTGTGGAACACAGTCCCAAAACCTAACCAAAAAGACTAAAGCCCAAATACAATAAATAGAAGAGAACAAGAATGCTAGTTAATAGTTAGTCATCATCTAGTTCCTATAAGAAATAGAAGAAAATGGCTAAGTGGCTAACCCATCATCTAGTTAGCCTTCATAAGTCATAACAGTGGGGGCACAAAAAGATTTCGATCAGTGAGCAAATTTCAATATTTGTCTGGGGCCCGGGCCCTCACTGGTCCTATGGTAGCTCCGTCAATGACTCTATCGACATGTTATTTTGTTTAATGAAACTTCTAACATTATCTGCATAATACAGTAATTTCTTTTTAAAATTTCATCTTAAATGACATTGGAACCAACCTTCAACATAAACAATAAAAAAGAACATGGTGTGGAGATCAATTTTGGAGTTACATTTCCTTTTTTAGATTTCTATGGTTATTTCTAGGAGATTAAAACAGAAAATAAAAAGATTGGTAAAGAACTCCACCGACGAAACTCCCGTTGAGAAAATGGGGTCACTGACATATAAACATGCCAACGACACTGAAACCACTTATTAAACTTCAGATACTAACTTCATAGCTGAGAATGAAATCAGTTCAGAAAGCACAACAAAATTTCAGTCTTACCTCAAAACCCACCATCACACAACAACTCTCATTTTCTCCACTTCTTCAGCCATTGCTTCAATCACTTCACCAAAACCAACAACCCCAACTCAAACTCTGACCCAACAAGACCTCACAAACATCAACCTCCTCCTCCCACGCCTCTGCCTCTCAGACAACCTCAACACCGCAACCCACCTCACCATCACAGCCCTCCTCACAAACCCACCTCTCCACTCCCTCTCTCTCTCTCTCTCTCTCTCTCTCTCTCTCTCTCTCTCTCTACTACTACTACTACTACTA
>NC_020493.1:6103402-6131346 GCF_000184155.1 Fragaria vesca subsp. vesca | reverse complement strand
CGGAGGGTGGAGAACGGACGAACGTCCGCACTTTTAAGCTGAGTGCGGACGTCCGCTTCTCATCCTCTCTGTATATATATATATACACAGCCCTTCTCGGCTGCGGACGTCCGCACCAACGGTTTTGGTGCGGATTTTCATTTTTGCACCACTTTTCGATCGAATTTCCTCATCTCCACCGTCTAGTATCTAGATAATATTGTGTAGATCATCTCTGCAAAATTTCAGCTAATTTGGTAATCGTTAAGGCCCTCAAAATTGTGTTTTTCTGGTATAAACATGAACCGGACAGAATTCAGTCCGTTCATTTGTTTTTCGAGTTTGAGGGCCTTAACAATTACCAAATTGACTGAAATTTTGCAGAGATGATCTACACAATATTATCTAGATACTAGACGGTGGAGATGAGGAAATTCGATCGAAAAGTGGTAAAAAAATGAAAATCCGCACCAAACCATTGGTGCGGACGTCCGCATCTGAGAAAAATCCTATATATATATATATATATACACAGAAATGTTCTAGAGCGGATGTCCGCACTCGGCTTAAAATGCGGACGTCCCTCCTTTCTCCACCCTCCGGCGCCGGCGAGGGCACGTCTCCACCCCAACAGACTCCAGCAGCGTCCCCGACCACTTTCTCTTCCCGGCGAGTCCGCCAAATTACAGTTTCCAGCGAGATCGACTTTATTTGAAGTTTTGGGTGATCTCACCGGAAAACTGGAAAAGAACAGACTCGTCAGGGAGGGGAAGTGGTCAGGGACGCTGTTGGAGTCCGCTAGGGTAGAGGCGCACCGTCGTCGGCGCTGGACGGAGGAGAACGGAGGGACGTCCACACTTTAAGCCGAGTGCGGACGTCTGCTCTCAAACGGGGTATATATATATCAGGCCTTTTCAGATACGGACGTCCGTATTTATTCAAAAGGTACAGATTTCTTTAATTGACATACTTTTCGATCATATTTTCTCATCTCAACCATTCATCTTTTAGGTATATATGAGTAGATCATCTCTACAAAATTTTAGCCAAATTGATAATCATTAAGGCATTCAAATTTGTGAATTACACGAACGGTTCATGTTGAACAGATTTGGTTCGTTCATTGTGATCATATAGTTTCGATACCTTAACGATTATTAATTTGGCTGAAAATTTGTAGAGATGATCTACTCATATATACCTACAATGTGAATGGTTAAGATGATAAAATATGATCTAAAAGTGGGTCAATTAAGAAAATCCGTACATTTTAAATAAATACGGATATTTGGACCTGATAATATATATATACAGATTTTCTCAGGTGTGGATGTCCGCATTTATTCTTACGGTGCAGATTTTCACTTTACACTCACTTTTTAATCGAATTTTCACATCTCCACCGTCTATTCTTTAGATATTAATGTATAGATCATCTCTACAAAATTTCAGCCAATTTGGTTATCCTTAAGGCACTCAAACTCGATTAAACCAATGGATGAACATAATTCTGTCGAACTTGAACTGTTCTGTTTATAACAGAAAAACATAGTTTTGAGTGTCTTAATGATAACCAAATTGGCTTAAATTTTGCAGAGATGATCTATACATTACTATCTAAATACTAGATGGTGGAGATGTGAAAATTCGATTAAAAAGTGAGTGTAAAGTGGAAATCCGCACCGTAAGAATAAATGCGGACGTTCACAGCTGAGAATTATATATATATCGGAGCCTTTTAGAAAAGGGCGTCCGCACAGCCCTTAAAGTGCGGACATCTCTCCGTTTTTACCGTCCGGCGCCGACAACACCTTTTCTTCTTGTCGGAGGACAGCAGATCTTGATACTGAGCTTCCTCTTGCTGGTGGACTTGCCGGTTACAAGTTTCCAGCCGAGCTTGATTGGTCTTGAAGCTTTGAGTGAGGTTGTTGCTCAGAGCTTCAATCCTAATCCCTTTGACCTTCTTCTTCATGGTTATGCTGGATGTCTCTATTGTCCTCCGGCAAGAAGAAAAGGCGTCGTCGACGCCGGATGGTGGAGAACGGAGGAACGTCCTCTTCTGATCGAAAAGTGGATCAAATTAAGGAAATCCGTACCTTATCTAAGGTAAGGAAGTTCTTATTTGAAAAGGCTTGTATATACACACACACACACACACACACATTTCTTCACTTTGAAATTAAAGTGTGAAGTTCCTTATTTGACTCACTTTTCGGTCATATTTCCACATCTCCACCGTTCAGTTTGTAGAAACTAATGCATAGATCACTTCTGCCAAGTTTCATTGAATTTGATGATCGTTTAGGTTTTCATAAACGTTATTTATACAAACATTCTGAATAGACAGATTTATGGTCCATTCATTGATTTAATCTAATTTGGTATCTTAACGATTACCAATTTTGATAAAACTTGGCATGAGTGATCTATGCATTAGGTTCTACAACTTGAATGGTGGAGATGTGAAAATATGACCGAAAAGTGAGTCAAATAAGAAACTTCACACTTTAATTTCAAAGTGAAGTTTCGCTCTAGATATGAATTGTATATATACACACACACACACACGCGCACCTTTAGCTGCATTGAAACACGTGAAAAAAGGGTTTTCGATTCTCATATTTACCTTTCAGTTGAGAGGGTGGGACGACAGTAAATAGGATTTTTACTCATCGCGTCTAGCTTGTCGTTTGTGAAACATCAAAAGACCGTTTCACCCTTCCGTTTATAGAAGTGTTAGGCATATGGGTACGTTGGCATTTTGCAGAACTTGCCATATTTCAGTCCTTAAAAAAAAATATATATATATTTCAGTCTTCATCGTCTTCAACAAATTACTGCAATATTGCGACATTGCAATTTATAGAAACTTAGTCTTAGGACTTATCTTAATCCCTACTCAATTGTTGAAGGCATAGAACATGATTCTGCTCAGGGTGATCACAATAAACTAACAATTTGAAGTTGTAATTAGGAATAAAATTTAGTTTGGTTACTGAAAAGATGATAATTTGGCATAATGGAATTTCATTGATACAAAGGAGATTACATATACAATGATATGAACAATATCATGAAACAAATATAGACATATGAACTCATTCCTAATAGGGAAGATAGATTAGATTTGCTGAATATTTTTCTTACATTGCAGCTTTGACTTTCCAACAATCCCCCTCAAGTTGGAGAGTGGATGTCTTGCACTCCCAACTTGCGAATCATTGGCATGAACACCTCTTTTCTCAAAGCTTTGGTTAAGACATCTGCTAGCTGATTCATAAAACTTACAAATCTTATTTCAACAAAACCTTCTTGAATCTTGTCTCTTATATAGTGACAATCCATCTCTATATGTCTTGTGCGTTCATGGAAACTGGATTAGCTACGATATGTTATGCAGCTTTATTATCATAATATAATAACGCAGCCTCTTGATGCAAAACTCCCAAGTCTCTAAGTAAATAACAAAACCACGTCAATTCACAACAAGCTCCAGCCATTGCACGGTATTTGGCCTCAACTGAAGAAAGGGAGACTGTTTTCTGACGTTTCGACCTCCATGAGATTAATGATGGACCCAAGAATACACAATACCCTGTAATAGATTCTTCTAGTAAGTGGGCATATATCCTGTCCAATCTGAATCATAGTAAGCTCTCAACTGAAAATCATTGTTTGAAGAAAAGAAGAGATCTTGACCATGAGCACTTTTCAAGTAGCATACAACTCGCAAGGTTGCCTCCCAATGATCATTTCAAGGTTGGTGCATGAATCTGCTCAAGACATGAACAACATATGTAATGTTCGGTCTTGAAACTGTGAGATATATTAATCTCCCAACCAATCTTCTGTATTTTCCTGGATCTTTGAGTGGTTCACTCTTATCACACAATTTTGAAACAAGTTCCATGGGAGTGTCAATAGGAGCAGCACCTAATAACCTTGCATCCTTGATAATCTCCAAAGCATATTTACGCTGAGAAATATAAATATCATTCCTAGATGCAGAAATCTCAATACCTAGGAAATACTTCAAGTTGCCTAGGTCTTTAAGATGAAAATTACTATGTAGGAATTTCTTGACATCAACTATGTTTTTAGGATCATTGCCAGTAATCAAAATATCATCCACATATATCAAGAGGACAATGAAAGACTTGCCTTGTCTTATAGTGAATAATTAATGAGTAATCGACTTTTGATTGCACATACCCAGCTCAACGAATGGCTTCTGAAAATTTGGCGAACCATTGACGGGATGCTTGTTTTAACCCATATAATGACTTGTGTAGGCGACAAACTAAGTGGTTCTCCCCCTGTCGCCGAAGACCTGGTGACAGTGACATGTAAATTTCTTCATCCAGATCACCATGGAGAAAAACATTGTTGACGTCGAGTTGATGAAGGGACCATCCACGGGCAGCTGCTAAGGCCAATAAACAACGAAGAGAGATGATTTTGGCAGTGGGAGAAAAAGTATCCTGATAATCGACTCCCTCCAACTGAGTAAAGTAGTCTGGGGTTCATATCCAAAACTAATTGATAATGGATGGAGGGCCCAAACCCTTATTAACCCACAAGCAAGGTCTCATATTCCCGATATGGGATTTATATCTCAACATGCCCCCTGCACGTGTGACGAATCTTCACTCCTAACACGTAGACAACATTTGGGTGACGTGGAGTGCATGTGACCATTAGATTTCACACATGGACATGGGTAACCCACTCTGATACCATAAAAAATGATAATTTGGCATAATGGAATTTCATTAATACAAAGGAGACTACCTAGGAAACTATCCTATAATTATGAACAATATCAGAAAACAAATATATAAATGAACTCGTTCCTAATAAGGAAAGTAGATCAGATTTGCTGAATATTTTCCTTACATTACAGCTTTGACTTTCCAACAGTTACATCTCAAAACATCATGCAAGCATATATTAATCTGTGGTAATCACTGTCAGAAAAGTATAATGTGCCATTGTGCTTGCATCATGATGTTTTTATATATCATATCAATAATAGAAGGCATATGCTAAAAGCCTAAAAGTCTTCCATTTTGTTGCATCATGATGTTTTTATATATCATATCAAGCTTATTTAGCTTATATTTATTCACTATATTGTTGCACAATTAGCAGACTTGCAACACTCCAATATCAAAAGTCTCTGATAAGCTATTTCAATAGAGCATTAATATCCAATGGAAAGCCATGGAAGTTTAGAGAATCATATTTCTGCTTGGGGTGTGTCAACTTCACTCACCATTCAAATGACACTAAGAGCTGCAGTAGAGCTCGATGTGTTCAACATCATTGCCAAAGCAGGGTCTGGAGCTCATCTTACATCAAAACAAATTGTTTCCCAAATCCCAACCACAAATCCAAACTCAGCAGTTGAAAACTTGGAGAGAATTCTAAGGTTTCTCAGTGTCCATTCCTACTATCAACATCTCAAACACCAAACCCTACGATCCGACCATCAAAGACACCAGCTACGGGAAAGGATACCCTTTGCCTAGTCCCCGATGACAATGGATTTTCTTTTGCCCCGTGTTTTATTTTGTGCTCTGAAATGCACACTTTCAAGAGCTTGCAAATGCTCAAATACACGGTGCTTGAACCGGAGAGTACTCCTTTCCAGAAAGCTCATGGGGAGACCATGTACGAGTACATGTCCAAGAAGCCAGAGTTGTGTCAATTGTTTGATAAAGTAATGAGGCTTCGCTCTCTTTATAATTGATTTTTATCTAAGATGATGTTTGAAAATTTGTTAGCGAATTGTATCGCTCTATTAATGGGTCTAATTTGGAGCTAGTGAATGTTAAATCCAAAGAAATAAATATTGGTTTGGAATAATTTAATTTTTAAGGCAGAAACAACATACTACGAACAAAAGGTGTTCGAAAAGTATAAAGGTTTTGAAGAGGTGAAAAAACTTATGGATGTAGGAGGGGGGGATGGAAGTGCCATTGCCAAAATAGTGTCACTATATCCTCATATTCAGGCTATCAACTTCAATTTGTCCAGTGTGGTTGCTCGTGCTCCTTCATATCGAGGTCAGTATACTAGCATATATGTTATAGTTAGAGACTTAATTAGACGTATATATGTGGTCATTTCAGTCCTTGTACATTCCCTCCTACATCATTTTAGTCTCCCACAGTCTTCTAAATGGAGGCAACATACAAGGCCGTACGTTTTACCACTAAACTTACAGCCATGATCATGCATGATGACTATGCAGATTTGCATACCATTTAAATTCGTACGTATAAAGTGAACACCTCGCGTGTTCATGATTTTCCATCCCTAGTTACAAACTTACCATCACTATTATGAATTCTTGTTTGTAACTTTGAAGGGATAGTTTGTATGTAGTAACTGCTTTTAATGGGTTGATCGCTTTTCTTATCACTAATTTGATGCACGAATTTGTACACATGCAGGTGTAAAGCATGTAAATGGGGATATGCTTGAAACAATACCAGATACACAGGCAATTATGCTGAAGGTTAGTTAGTCTACTAACTTTTTCATCCCAGCTTATATTTCTAGAAAATGTAATTGAAATTCACTAGTCTCATACCATGCTATCATTTAAAGACTATCGATCTCTTGAGTAAATAATTATAGTCATAAATATACTAAACTAAAACTTTATTTTTGTAGTGGGTACTCCATAACTGGGATGATGATCATTGCAAGAAAATATAGAGAAATTGTTGGAATGCATTACCGAACAATGGGAAGGTTATAGTCGTTGAGTACTGTGTGCTGCCAGAAGTAATTGAGAAATCCCCAGAAACCAAAAACATGCTACTAGTCAGTGACCTGTTGATGATGACCTTCTTTAGCGGGAAGGAGCGATCAACTAGTCAATACGATGCCTTAGCCAAATCCGTTGGTTTCATCGAGACAAAGGCTTTTCCGATTTGCCATGGAACTTGTGTCATCGAGTTTCATAAGGGAAACGTTGGCTCTTAACAACAGTTTGTGGTGATGTATTTTGTTCCAGTTATATGTATTTCTTGTTTTAGATGCTTCGTATTTTTCTCATTCCCCAGAGCTTTTTATTGCAACAAAAGCTGAATAAAGGTTGTGTGTTGTATATATTCTTGTAAGCTGGGTTCTGTCGAACTTCCTCGATTTTAAATAATCAATGAACTTTGATATGATTACTAGTCTCTTCATGTGTATGCATGTATTTATCTTAAAAAACTCAAAAACATTCTCGGGTACGTATAAGACCATATCTCCAACAGTTTCTCTAAAATTTCTCTAAAATGGAGAAACAAGAGCTAAAATCTCTAAAAAGTTTATGCTCAAAATCCAACAGCTTCTCTATTTTGGAGATTTCAGCATTTAATATAACAATAAAATATATTATATCATTATTAATTATAACAAAAGACCATTATATATTTCATTGTAACAATAAAATACCCAATAAAATGTTATATTGTTGTCTTGAATTCATTGAAGCACGTGAAAAATTAAATTTTGGGGTAGGAAGACTTTGCTGCAAATTTGGGGAATGAAGACTTCTCTTTCTTCTTCATCCTCATTTTGGGGAATGAGATGGGGAAACTGTTAGACTTAAAAACAGCTTTATATTTCCTAAAATTAAGAAGTTCAAGAAAATATTATTGTTAGACGTACTTTCTGATTCAATAAGGTCATACAGTTTATAAATCAACAAGCAGCACTAAACCAAAACACTCAATAGGGTCGACATAAAGAAATATTTTGCAGAGCTTAACACTTATACGTACTATCCTAATACAAGCTACAAACTCACAATACACCCACCTTAAGTCCCTTTATTGAACAAGAAAGCTAGCATCACATATAAGCATCAAGACCCGCAAACACCCTAGCTATCTTGGACCAACATCAGATTAAACAGTTCTTTCGGTCTTTCTGTAACAGAGCCTCCATCCAGCCAAGTAAGAGTCTCTATACCTAAACCGATTCAAGGCTCAAATGGCCCAAGCTATGAACCAGGACATGACTGTCATACATGCCCATTACGAGTGCCCTGTAGTGGATGGTACGTGTTCAATATAAACTATAAAGGCTATGGTTATACTTCTTCTGCTGGTAAAACCTTCTCCTTGTTCGAACAGTGGGTATGGATCACGAGAGAGTTTATACATTTAAGGCATATTGTAGCAACGTATTCCTTAAATCATTGACAATTGAGTATATCTACCCTATCGACATGGTATTCGTTTAGTAGAAATTCTAACATCATCTGCATAATATTATTGTTATAATTTCATTTTAAATTTCATATTAAATAACATTGAAAGTCATTTTTCTTCAACATAGAACAATAAAAAAAAATGGTGTGGAGATCAATTTTTCATAAGGAGATTAAAACAGAAAATGAAAAGATTGGTAAAGAACTACACCGACGAAAGTCCCGTCGAGAAAATGGGGTCACTGTCATATAAACATGCCAAACGACACTGAAACCACTTCAGAACTTCAGAGACTAAATTCATAGCTGAGAATGAAACCTGTCCATAAAGCACAGCAAATTCTCTGTCTTGCCTCAAAACCCACCATCACACAACAACTCTCATTTCCCTTCTCCTCTTCTTCTTCAACCATTGCTTCAATCACTTCACCAAAACCAACAACCCAAACTCAAACTCTGACCCAACAAGACGTCACAAACATCAACCTCCTCCTCCCACGCCTCTGCCTCTCAGACAACCTCAACACCGCAACCCACCTCACCATCACAGCCCTCCTCACAAACCCACCTCTCCACTCCCTCTCTCTCTCCATCCTCATCCACTCCTTCACTTCCCAACCCGACATGGCCCGACCCATGTCACTTCTGACCCGACTCCGCCACCACCCACCTTCCCATTCCCATCTCACTCCCATCACCACCATGCTCATTGCCTCTTACTTCAAAAGGAAGAGACCCAGAGAGGCACTCAAGGTGTTCAACTGGATGGTCAGGCCTGGCTCCCCTGTTGTGCTTGATGAGAGGGTTTGTGGGGTTTTGGTTTGTGGGTTTTGTAGGAATGGAATGGTGCTTGAGGCTTTGAATGTGTTGAGGGCAATGTTGGGTGTGAATATCGTGCCGGGGTGTGATTTGAGGAAGTGGGTTTATAGGGGTTTGTTGAGGGAGGCTAGGATTAAGGAGGCATTGGAGTTGAATAAGGCCTTGGATTGTGTTGGGGATGGTGAGTCTGAGGGTTTTAGAAAGGTTTTGGCTTTATTGGATCATATGATTGATAGCTGGACAGAGTAGAGCAGGTATATATGCCTCCACTTTGTTTTCAATTACATGTTAGGAATAATGAGCAGGGTATATAATGTGTGCAGTAGTTGAGAATGTAGACTACTTTTACATGTTCAATGTTTCTTTTGATGAAATAACGTAACTATCTATAACATTTTCTCTGATAGGAATGTGGTTCTGGTTTTCTGTTTGAATAAGTTTTAGGATTTTTTTCTGATGTGCAATGTCTTGGGGAATTCGTCCCATCTGTTTTGTTGGAGGATGCATCATTTTGGTTGGTGCATGCTATGGGGTAACTATTTGTTCACTTATCCATTGTGAGATGGGAATCATTCCTGTGTGATTCCAGAAATGGTGTCCATTCAATATCATTCGTTTTAACAGCTTATAGAGCATGTACCCCCAGGAACAGTGTTGATTATGAGTGTGTGTGCCAATGTGCCTAAGTCAGTAAGTCTCAACCAAATAACTTTGACAAAAAGACTGTCTAAAACAGATTGAAGTAAATATTCCAGCTGAAGTGGTTTGAAGTATTGGTTGTGTTTTCCTAAGTGTGCACGTGTGTGTCTGTGTGTGTCTGAGAGAGAGTATTTGATAGATACTTTGGTCTCCTTGGCTCGAATGGATTCTGCTCTTCAAATGGTCTCAAGACTCTCAAAGGCTGCTTACTGTATGATATGATGTTGTTCTATATCAATGCTGGCCTTCGTTTGTGTGTGCTCTGGGTTATATGCTGTTCTTGTTAAATGAAAATTGTAGCCAACCTCTGCTAGTGGGCATGAATTTATGAGTTTCTTTGTGAATTAAATGTTGAATTCAGTGTCAGGTTCATGTACACCACGAGCCTGCGTTTTGTCTTCCATGGTTGTTTAATCTTCTAATTCTTAATGGCTTTTGTATGACAGCCTCTCGAGATGCCAGTAAGGAGTGACTGATTTGCCAACATTGCTACTTTCTCCATGCGCAGTTGGGGAAAGGTTCTGGGGGAGCTGTTATCTCTGGTGTTGCTCTTATGTGTTCGTTAACTGAAGGCACAAAGAGCTGCGAACTCTAGTCTAGTCTTCATCACTGGCTGCACAACACCTGAATACAAAAGGTTTCCTCAGGGCAGAATACCAGCTTGGTTGAAGCAGGACACTTGAACTTGGAGTGCTCCCAATCTTTGACAGAATCCCTGTACTACGGTACTACTATGCCATCAAATTCTTAACTGAAACTGCTATGCTGCATTTGTGACATTGCCAATTGACACAGTTATTATTTGAACAATTAATTGAAGAATATAGTGATAAAAAATTGAAATGCCTGTAATAATCAATTTTAACAAAAGTTTGATATGAAAGTATTAAAATTTGGAGGCCTCCACTATTGGGAGCAGCTATATATTTGAGCGAAGCAGTGTGTATATTATATATTTTTTCACCTAGTAACAAACGTATAATCAATTTGAGCGAAGCTAACTCAACAGAAAATTCAATATCAGTTAGGCTTCTTTAGCTTCTATATCCACTAGTATTGCGATTGGAGGTATGGCTGTGGTATTGCTATTAGGTAGAGTGTGCTGCTTATTGTGCTGCCTTGTTCCTCTAGGCATGTGCTTGTAAGAGAGGTATGGGTGTAGAAGTGTGTTTATCACTCAACCTCTTCTATATATAGTTGAGTGTTGTAACCTTATTTCTTACCAAGAAGAATACTAGAAAAGATTCCTCAAAGTTTTGTGTTTCAGTTTTTCCACAGTTGCACAACTGTAGCAGAGTTGTAACACCCCAACATCAAAAGTCTCTGATGAGCTAATTTCATTAGAGCATTCCAATGGAAAGCCATGGAAGTTTAGAGAATCATATTTCTGCTTGGGGTGTGTCAACTTCACTCACCATTCAAATGACTCTAAAAGCTGCAATAGAGCTCGATGTGTTCAACATCATTGCCAAAGCAGGGTCTGGAGCTCATCTTACATCAAAACAAATTGTTTCCCACATCCCAACCACGAAACCAAACTCAGCAATTGAAAACTTGGAGAGAATTCTAAGGTTTCTTAGTTTCCATTCCCTACTATCAACATCTCAAACACCAAACCCTAATGACCTGACCATCAAAGAAACCAGCTACCGGCTTACAAAGGATGCCCTTTGCCTAGTCCCCAATGAAAATGGAGTTTCTTTTGCTCCATTTTTGATTTGGTGCTCTGAAATGCACACTTTCAAGAGCTTGTCCATGCTCAAATACACGGTGCTTGAACCGAAGAGTACTCCATTCCTGAAAGCTCATGGGGAGACCATGTATGAATACATGTCCAAGAAGCCAGAGTTGTGCCAATTGTTTGATAAAGTAATGAGGCTTCACTCTCATATATACTACGAACAAAAGGTGTTTGAAGAGTATAAAGGTTTTGGAGAGGTGAAAGAGCTTATGGATGTAGGAGGGGGCGATGGAAGTGCCATTGCCAAAATAGTGTCAGTATATCCTCATATTCAGGGAATCAACTTCAATTTGCCCAGTGTGGTTGCTCGTGCTCCTGAATATCAAGGTCAGTATACTAACATATCATAGTTAGAGACTTAGACGTGATCATTTCAGTCTTTGTACTTTGCCTTCAACATCATTTTGGTTCTTGACAGTCTCCTAAATGTCAAGAGGCAACGTACACTGACATTTTACCACTTAACCTATTGCCGTGATCATGATGACTCTTATTTCCCTCATATATGGTGCATATATGCAGATTTGCTTACCAATTTACATTCGTATAAGAGTGAACACCCAGCGTATTTATATTATTTTCTAGAGATTATCCATCCCTAGCTACAATCACTATTATGAATTCTTGTTTGAATTTTTGGAGGGATAGTTTGTATGTAGTAATCGCTTTAAAGGGGTTGATCACTTGTATTATCACTAATTTGATCCACAAATTTGTAGTGTAAAGCATGTAGATGGGGATATGCTTGAAACAATACCAGATACACAGGCCATTATGCTAAAGGTTAGTATTTTCTACTAAATTTTTAATCCCAGCTTACATTTCTAATACATGTAATTGAAATCCACTCGTCTCATACCATGCCATCACTCAAAAACTATCTCTTAAGTAAATATTTGTAGTCATAAATATACTAATTAAAGTAAAAAAAAAATTTTGTAGTGGATACTCCATAACTGGGATGATGGTCATTGCAAGAAAATATTGAGAAATTGTTGAAATGCATTACCTAACAACGGAAAGGTTATAGTCGTTGAATACTGTGTGCTGCCAGAAGTAATTGAGAATTCCCCAGAAACCAAAAACATGCTACTAATCTGTGACCTGTTGATGATGACCTTCTTTAGCGGGAAGGAGCGGTCAACTAGTCAATACGATGCCTTAGCCAAATCAGTTGGTTTCATAAAGACAAAGACTTTTCCAATTTGCCATGGAACTTATGTCATCGAGTTTCATAAGGGAAACGTTGGATCTTAACAACAGTTGTGGTGATCCATTTTGTTCCACTTTTATGTATTTCTTGTTATATATAAGCCTTGTATTTTTCTCATTCCGCAAAGCTTTTTATTGCAACAAAAGCTGAATAAAGGTTGTGTGCTATATATTCTTGTAAGCTGGGTTCTGTCGAACTTCCTGGATTTTACATAATGAATAAACTTTGATACGATTACCGCACTAGTCTCTTCATGTGTATGCATTTATTTATTTTAGGAAACTCAGAAACAGTCTAGGCAAGAACAGATCAATATGATATTGTCATACTTTTCATTTGTAATTACAAGAACAGGTAAAATTTATCTTCACCACTGGCTGTGGTCCACAGCACCCATTATTACATAGTCCATTTTCAGCTTCTGTTTAAGAGCACCTAAATACAAAAGGTTTTTTCCTCAGTGCAGAATACCAGCCTGATTGAAGCAGGACACTTGAACTTGGAGCGCTCCCAATCTTTGACAGAATCCCTCTTCGAGTTGCCCTGTGGCCGACTTGTACTACGGTGCCCTCAAATGCTTAACAGACGTGCAAAGCGGCACTTTCAGCCTTCATATTTGTATGTTACTTCCCCCTTGGTCCCTGAAACCGAAACTGTCATGCTGCATTTGTGACATTGCCAATCCGGTGAATTCACAAAGGCTTAAAGACATTGTATCAACTCATGCTTGACTTCTGATTAACATACCAGTACATAATGCCATAACCTTAGTTCATGTTATTCATGCCATAACCACATCATGATGTTTTCGGAGCGGTTGAGCGTTACTCTAGATAGCGAAAGTCCGTCTTTTTATCACTGCACCTTACTCGTTCATCATCGGGTTGTTCATTGTTACCTACTTCCCTTAGCTTCAACTATGACTGCACCAACCTTAGCTATAGCTGTACCTAGCTCCATAACACAACATTTACATCTTGCACATGGCAGCCTATTGTTTTCCATTCAAACAAGGGAACTTGTAACATATCATTAATATGAGCCGGACTTGTAACTGAAAATTCAATGTCAATTGAGCTTGTTTAGCTTATATATTCACCAACACTGCACGACTATAGCAGACCTGCAACACCCCAATATCAAAAGTCTCTAATAAGCTTACTGTTCATTAAGCAATCCAATGGAAAGCCATGGAAGTTTAGAGAATCATATCTCTGCTTGGGGTCTGTCAACTTCCGTCACCATTCAAATGACTCTAAGAGCTGCAATAGAGCTCGATGTGTTCAACATCATTGCCAAAGCAGGGTCTGGAGCTCATCTTACATCAAAACAAATTGTTTCCCAAATCCCAACCACAAATCCAAAGGCAGCAGTTGAAAACTTGGAGAGAATGCTAAGGTATCTCAGTGTCCACTCCCTACTATCAACATCTCAAACACCAAACCCTAATGACCCGACCATCAAAGACACCAGCTACGGGCTTACGGAGGATACTCTTTGCCTAGTCCCAAATGAAGATGGAGTTTCTTTTGCCCCGTTTTTGATTTGGAAAACTGAAATGCACTCTTTGAAGAGCTTGTCCATGCTAAAATATACTGTGCTTGAACCGGAGAGTAGTCCTTTCCTGAAAGCTCATGGGGAGACCCCCATATATGAATACATGTCCAAGAAGCCAGGGTTGCCTTCATTGTTTGATGAAGTAATGAAGCTTCACTCTTACATATGCTACGAACGAAAGGTGTTCGAAGAGTACAAAGGTTTTGAAGAGGTGAAAGAGCTTATGGACGTAGGAGGGGGAGATGGAAGTGCCATTGCCAAAATAGTGTCAGTATATCCTCATATTCAGGGTATCAACTTCAATTTGCCTAGTGGTGTTGCTCGTGCTCCTGAATATCCAGGTTCGTATATATCATAGTTAAACGTGGTCATTAGTCCTTGAATCTTTGCCTCCAACAAAAGTACATGAACATTTTACCACTAACCTATAGCCGTGATCATGATTCATGAGTCATGACGACTTTTATTTCCTTCAAACATGGTGCATATATTCCGATTAGCATACGATTTAAATTCGTATAAGAGTGAACAATTGGTGCACCCAAGGATTAAAATCTCTGCGATATATCCTCCGATATCCTCCGATATCTCCCTTTTTCGAATGACCGATATATCTTTAGGGGTCAATATCTTATCTTCCACCGTATCTACGATATTTCCCCGATATTTAGGAAATATCCTCAAATATCACCGATATTTAGGAAATATCTCCGACATTTATGATATTTTCGATATATCACTGACATATTAAAAAAATATCTATAAAAATTTGAAATGTTATCCGGAAGAGAAGTAACTAATTCCCTCGAGGTGTATCCCAATGACGAGTGGTGGTCTCGACTTGAAACTGCAACTGCCAATGGAATCAATGTACAAAGGGTATTATCTGAAGAAGTTGTTGGAAACCCAGAAGATAATTTAGACAGTGATGATGCATGGGGCGGCATAGCAACTCCGGATAGTTCAGATGATGATGAAGATGGTGGAAGCGGAAAAGGTGGTGGAAATACTGGCACCGGGTTTGTATATGGACAATCTTCTACAGTTGGTGGATTGAACAATTTTTCATCTGAAGAAAATTACGATCATGGCTATAGAAGTATTAGGTATGGAGCGCAAGAGGATACCATGTATGGGAGGAGGACTAGAGGTCCAAATGATGATCAAGATGTTGTTTCAGTTGCGCTAAGTTTTGATTCTATCAGTTTAGGTAGTGGGACTGGAACCTCAAATGAATCCCAAGAAGGCAACAATCAATATGGCTATAATGTTTATGGCTATAATCAATGCGCGGAAGTCAGTGATCAGTCATCCAGTTTTCATCATCCTTACTATCCACTTATAGGGGAAACAGTTGGCAGCTCCAAAGACATATATGATTATCATATTCAACACTACAATTTGTACTATATGAGTCATATGTCTTGGTCTGATTATTGTACTTTTGTGGATCAGCGTGTGTCTTATGACTCTTATCAACAACCTAGATTCTCATTCTGGATGTAGATGAAGTTGATATTTGTAATATTTATATATAAATATAATAAATTAAATATTTCAGAAAAAAAATTCTTCCCAAAATACCGATATTTTTTTCCCGGGTTTCCCCGATATATCTGAAATCTCCTTTTTTCAACAGACCGATATATCTACCGATACCGATATTTTAACCCTTGGGTGCACCTCATATACTTCATTTTAGTGATCAGAATCGTCCAACTTGTGTTTTTCTTTCTCTTTTATATTAGTTTCTAGAGAATGCCCATCACTTCAATCACTATTATGAATTCTTACTTGCAATTCGTATGTAATAGTCGGTAATTTGATCCACAAATTTGTACACAGGTGTAAAGCATGTAAATGGGGATATGTTTGAGACAATACCATATACACAGGCCATTATGCTCAAGGTTAGTTATTTTCAATTAACTTAATCATCCCGGCTTATTTCTTATACATGTACTTGAGATTCATTAATTTGTTCCGTACTACCACTCAAAAACTCTATTGTTTCGTCACATAATATAACAAAGTAACATTTTATTTCTGTAGTTGATACTCCATAATTGGGACGATGATCACTGCAAGAAGATATTGAGAAACTGTTCGAATGCGTTACCAAACAATGGAAAGGTTATAGTCGTTGAATATTGTGTGTTGCCAGAAGTAATTGAGAATACCCTAGAAACAAAAACCATGCTACTACCCGCTGACATTGCGATGATGACCTTATGCAACGGCAAGGAGCGAACTATAAGTGAATATGATGCCTTGGCCAAATCTGTCGGTTTCGTCCAGACAAAGGCTTTTCCGATTTGCCATGGAACTTATGTCATTGAGTTTCTGAAGTGAAAGGTTGGATCTTAACAACAGTTGTGTGGATTCGTTTTGTTCCAGTTATATGTATTTATTGTTGTGCCTTGAGAGTTTTCTCATGTAGCAGAGCTTTTTATTGCAATAAAAAGTTGAATAATGGCTATGTGTTTTAGATTCTTGTAAGCTGGCATGGGTTACAGAATAATGAATGGACTTAATTTGTTATGATTACTATGTCCGTGTGTATTTATAACAATCTCAACTCTCAACAACAACATATCAAAATGTTATTTTTGACGAGTTTTGGAACATACTGATCTATTTGTATAACTTTTGTACAAAAGCCTAACGAAACCATCCATTGTTTTCATTTATTTTAAGAGACTTTTGTCATCCAACACCGTTGCCATCTACACAGTTTTCTCTAAGACCTAAATATTAACCCGTGACGGGAGATAATGTTAGAACGTTTTTTCTCACGGGACACCGAGGATTGAGAAAATGATGGAAAGAACAAACTTCATATTTAAGGACTTTTCTTTTTTGGTCTGAAGCCTAATTATTCTGTAATTTAAATGGCCAAGATAGCCACTCTGGATTTTTTTTTGAATGAGGCCACTGTGGAATTAGAATTTGCAAAGTGAAAGTGAAAAGTAAAATAAATTACAAGGATTTCTTACTCCATTCCAACTCCGGCGTTAAAAATTAGAACAGAGGAGACTGTCAAAGTGGATAACGTTGTCCAGTTCCTCCTTCACTTCTAACACTACTACTACTACTTTGCTCCGACGCTTTCAAACATGTTAAACTCTCAATTCTAGTACTCTCTGTCTCTCTTCTCGCCAATGGCCTCTTCTCTTCCTCTTCATCATCCCTCTCACTGCCTCATCTCCAATCCACAGGTCCCCACCTCTCTCTCTCTCTCTCTCTCTCTCTCTATTTCTCATTTCCATTTTCTTATTAATATTGATGAGTATATGAATGGGTTGCAGGGCTTCAACTATGGAGGCTCACCAAGACCCAGATTCTATTTCAACACTAAAGACACAGACAAAGGCATTCGCATTCAACCCATTAAAGCCAAAGCAGCCACCGAGGCCTCTCCGTTTCCTCTGCTTCAGTCTCCCCAAGCTGAAGACTCTGCCTCTGAGGTAAATACCCATCTCTGGTTATCCTTTAAGCTCTGTTTGGTTGCTCAGAAACTTAAAAGGAATGTAGTTATAATTTCACAGTATTTGGGAATTCATCAAAGTTTGGTTTTTCGATTAAAGGTTTCGGCTTTCATAGTGTTTAGTGGTAATTAGCCATACAGTTGATTAGTAGCTAATGTGAAATGTGTTCATAGGAAACAGGAACAGTATGATGTTATAATTTTGAACAGAAAGAAGTTTACTTGTAATGAATATTGTTGTTTTTTTCTTTTATTGTCATTGCTAAAATCTTATCCATGTTTCTTAATGTCTATAGTTAGAGCCAGCAGATCCTGATTTCTACAGGATAGGATTTGTTAGAAGTATGAGAGCTTATGGTATTGAATTTAAAGAAGGTCCAAATGGGTTTGGAGTTTATGCTTCCAAGGATGTTGAACCACTTCGCCGCGCTAGGGTGAGTTGTTTTCTCTGTTCTTTCTTTGGATTATATATTGGCTTGCTAGACTGTGTTATCAGTACAGTTGCATGAATAATGCAGCCAATTCAGTTCAGTAATTATGATGTATTTCATAATACTAGTTGTTGATTAAGTGTTAAGTTTTCGTTGTTAATTTGCTTTATGTTAAGTTCACAGGTGATAATGGAAATTCCTCTAGAACTGATGTTAACTATAAGCCAAAAGCTCCCCTGGATGTTTTTCCCAGATATAGTTCCTGTGGGTCATCCAATATTTGATATCATCAACTCAACTGATCCAGAGGTATCTGTATCATAGCATATCTGTTCAGTTTTGATCTATGTCTCCATTCACATACTAGAAAAAAATTTCATTTATTCTCTATATCCTTCAAGTTTGTTTATTTGTAATGACATTCAATTTTGTCCCCTTCCTCTTGTGGCAGACAGGTTGGGATCTAAGGTTAGCTTGCCTTCTTTTGTATGCATTTGATCGGGAGGATAACTTTTGGCAGTTGTATGGTGATTTTTTACCCAGTGCAGATGAGTGCCCCAGTCTGCTTTTAGCTAGTGAGGTGAATGAACTAAAAGTACATGTATTTTTTATTGTAAAAACTCGCTTCATTTCTTCTAGATTCAAGATTGAATCAACACACATTACAGATGTATCTAACTGCTTTGACTTATACTATAAGACCAAGAGCTTTGATATTCTTTCAGGATCGATCATCAAACTATGAGGCCCTCTCTGACAATACTTTATAAAAAATTTCACAAAGCCAACTTTAGAGCTTATTCTCCTTCTTGTAAATAAGAATTGCACCTATGGCCTTGTATTTTCCTAGTGTGGCAGGCATATCTCATAGCTACCATACGGCTTTCTAAATACATACACATTGTCTATAAATCATGTAGTGTCATATTGGATGCTACTGTCCGCTCCTCTTTGCATGGTTGGCTGGAGGAGTAGAAGAAATGATATGAGCATGTTTCTATCACTTTTTCAGAACTTCTTCATTTTCATCGTTAGTTTTTGGCTTTAGTGGTTCTCGAATAATTAGTCATGCTTTTCTTTGCTTGTGCTCCATATCTGCTATAGGAGGAGCTTTCAGAACTACAAGATCCCAATCTTGCTTCAACAATGAGAGAACAGCACCGCCGAGCTCTGGAATTCTGGGAGAAAAATTGGGTAACTTGGAGCAACTCTTGCAATCTGCTTTTCTTTTCCTCCGTGCCAGTTAAAGTGACTACCCCTTTTAACTCATTCTGCACGTTGTTTGTATACATCAACTAGCATTCTGGTGTACCCCTGAAGATTAAACGCCTCGCTCGTGATTCTGAGAGATTCATTTGGGCTCTGAGTATGGCACAATCACGATGCATTGGTATGCAAATTAGAATTGGTGCACTTGTTCAAGACTCAAATATGCTAATTCCTTATGCAGGTAAGCTTCAACCTTTTAACCTCTTGGTTCAATGTTTAACTTTTTCCACCATGAATATATCATGAAATTAGATGAAGAGTTCTCATTGGAGAAGTGAGATCAAATTTTAACTTTGTCCCCCATTAAATTCTGGCAACATGTTAGTTTGATGGAGAAACAATATTCTGTATGGAACTTTTTATGGGACAAAAAATTGTGTCTGAAATCAATTTATTTTACATTATTCTAGGTAGATGTGTTTCACATTGTTACATTTTATTATAAGAACCCTGTGTTGTATTATGTACAAATAAATGGAGCTTCTATGCTTTAATTTATGCATGAGACATTGATATTAGATGGCTTTATAATGATAATCAACTTGCCACATTTTGCAGACATGCTAAATCATTCTTTCCAGCCAAATTGTTTTCTCCATTGGCGGTTTAAGGATCGTATGCTTGAAGTAATGATAAACGCTGGACAACGGATTAAGAAAGGTGATGAGGTAAGATTAGTCATATATTAATATTTTGATATGATGACTCCTTGGAAAATGTTAATCTTTCAAGTGGTCTTTTATTAAGGCTTTAAGTAACAGCAAAATTCAGAAAGTTGACTCTTAGAGGAACTGTACCGGAAATTTCTGTGAGAATGATATATGATATTCTTACCCAAAAACCATCAACGTCTATAGACATGCCTGCAAGCTATTACAAAAAGTAACCTATTCCTTGATTGAATTGAAAAGTAGTTCTATATTTTAGAAGCTGAAAAGTAGAAGTTTTTATCAACTATTATAAAGAATATCTCTCTAACTTTGACAACTCTTGTCATGTCCCATGAGACATGAGTTGCTAGCATAGTACTGTGTTTTGGCCAATGTTTCTGATCCACATTGGTTTTGCTTTCAGTTTTTCAGTAGTGTCTCGCTCTCGTTGACTTCAATTTATCTGTTATCTTCTGTCTATTAAATGCCAGTTTCATGCCATAAATCTGTACTTCGTTATATCATTTTAATGTCGCACCTATATGAAGATGGTCTGCTACTAATTTGATGAATATTCACAGATGACAATCAATTACATGAGTGGACAACAGAACCACATGTTGATGCAAAGATATGGCTTTTCTTCATCTGTGGTAATTTTCTGTTATATTGCTTCAGTAATAGAAGCCTTATTGTGTAATTTGTACTAATCTGAATTTGTTACTTTTACCTGGCCTGTGAATTGCAGAATCCATGGGATGTTATTCAATTCTCTGGAAATGCACAAATTCATTTGGATTCCTTCTTGTCTGTATTCAATATTTCAGGACTTCCCCAAGAATACTATCATAACAGTACGAGTCATTGGGATTGTTGTAGTGCCTTTTTGTTCTATGTTGATTTGTACCTGATTAAACCAAGCATCTCCATAGTTTGAAATACCTGTAAAACTTTGTAGCAGATCGCCTATCTAGTGGAGGAGATAGCTTTGTTGACGGAGCTGTCATTGCAGCAGCAAGAACATTGCCTACTTGGTCAGATGGGGATGTGCCTCCAATCCCAAGCATGGAAAGAAGAGCAATAAAGGAATTACAGGAAGAATGCAGACAGATGCTTGCCGCATTTCCTACCAACTCTACTGAAGACCAAAATATCCTAGGTAAGCTTGCTACACAGATCCTGATTTCTGGGAGTTGTTTTCTTGACATTGGAAACTCATGTTTTGCTCCATCTATCTCACCAGATTCTATTCCAGACGCTACCAGGACACTTGAAGCTGTTATCAAGTATGTAACTGTTCCATTCCATAGCTGTGTAGTGGACTTGAAATGTAGCGGTAGTCTTAATACCGCATTGGAGATCTAATTGTTGGTCTGGACTTGTGCAGGTATAGATTGCACCGGAAATTGTACATCAAGAAAGTGATGCAGGCACTGGATTTGTATCAAGAACGAATATTATTCTGATAAAGTTAGAAAAGTTTAGAAAAGCTATGGAAAAATTTGTTACATCTAATTGATCCAAACTCTGCTTCAGTGCATGAAAGGTCATGTTAGAATAGATGAGTGGTTTCAGAGAACTTGCACTTTTGGCATGTCTTTTGTTTCAAAATCATGTCATGTCAACCACCAGAATTTCAAATTTACAGAATAAAAGTTTAGCTACAAATCACATGCATCAAAGCATTGCATTAACATTGTCTTTAAACATGACCATGAAATTCAGCTCCAATAATTCAAATCAACTACAAACACCACATGATTAACCATCTCTATAGAAATAAAGCTAAACCAATAATCCAAGTCGCCTCAAACATCCAATAACAGTTTAAGCATATCTGGTGATACTTTCAGAAATAACACAAAGGTTATCAATAAAACGAAATGGAAGATCACGTACTTAATCAGGAATATCCAACTGGATATGGGGAAAAAAAATCTATATTAGGGTTTAAAGCCCTATAGTCACCATACTCTCTTCTCCACTGGTCATACAGGCAATTAGTTTCATCCTCATTATCTAGAGTTCATATCCGAATCGCACAAGTCCTCATCAACCCTATCACATGTGCACGCCTGTTAGCCATGTACACACGGGTCTCGCTTTGAGCAGGAAGATACGTGTGATAAGTGTAAAACCATAAGGTAAGAATTGACCGCGAGAGAATGTTAGAGCAGCACTCGGATCTCTTACTAAGCACACGAATGAGTGGTTTGTGGAACTCTGCATGATAACCATGTTTGCCTAATCATGTAGATCCCCCACTAGATGGCTCAGTAAGGCATGTCACTAAGAGACCCTCTTTGATGGCCTTCATATAATCTTTCACCGTGCTGCAATGGTCAGCAATCTTTGCTCGCAATAGTCAGCAGCTTGAAGATGGCTGCACCCTTGCTGATTACAACATTCAGAAGGAGTCCACTCTCCATTTGCTCGTATGTTTCCATCCTTGTTGTGTTTGTTAGGGTACTTTGTTAAGCTTATATTTGTGCGCGCATGTTGTTAGAATTAGGCACTTACACTACAAGCCCTAAAGTTTTCTATTTTTCTCCTACACAAACACAGGCCGGAAACGAAATTGCTAAAGAATTTATATGTTATATGTAATGCAAAGGGACGACAACTATTGCAATCATTGTTGACAATGTCATACTTCTTGGTTCGGATGCAAGGGCTACAAGTATACATAGAAACCGATGACGCATTGAAGCTTGTACAGCTCAGCCACAAAATAGTTGCATCAATGGCAGGGGATTCGGGGCAGTGCAAATGTCTCCTAAATTATGTATACGAACAAATCAAAGACAAGGAGGCAGCTGATGTACATGAGGATGGGAGAAAGAATGGAAGGCTAGGTTTGGGGTACCAAATTTGTTTCCGGCTTCTTCCCTAATCACAGGTTTGGTCACCTGGAATCGGCACACAACCTGCTATTCATATATGTGAAAATAGAGGAGGGACCGCAAAGGGAAACGGTAGAGCTTCATATAATCTTCAATCTTGCTCTTACCGTTTCCCTAATCACAGGTTTGGCTGCCTAGACAAAACTCCACATATATATCTAATCGGCGCACAACCTGCTATTCATATATGTGAAAATAGAGGAGGTTGTGCGCCGATTGACATGTTTGTCCCTCCTCTATTTTCACATATATGAATAGCAGGTTGTGCGGAGTACATATATATGTGGAGTTTTGTCTAGCGGCCAAACCTGTGATTAGGGAAACGGTAAGAACAAGATTGAAGAATATATGAAGCTCTACCGTTTCCATTTGCGATCCCTCCTCTATTTTCACATATATGAATAGCAGGTTGTGCGCCGATTCCAGGCAACAAAACCTGTGATTAGGGAAGAAGCCGGAAACAAATTTGGTACCCCAGACCTATCTCTCATCCTCATGTACGTCAGTTGCCTCCTTGTCTTTGATCTGTTCGTATACGTAATTCAGGAGACATTTGCACTGCCCCGAATCCCCTACCATTGATGCAACTATTTTGTGGCTGAGCTGTACAAGTTTCAATGCGTCATCGGTTTCTATGTATACTTGTAGCCCTTGCATCCAAACCAAGAAGTATGACATCGTCAACAACGATTGCAATATTTGTCATCCCTTTGCGTTACATATAACATATATATTCTTCAGCAATTTCGTTTCCGGCCTATGTTTGTGTAGGAGAAAAATAGAAAACTTTAGGGTTTGTGGTGCAAGTGCCTAATTCTAACAACATGCACGCACAAATATAAGCTTAATAACAAAGTACCCTAACAAACACAACAGGTAAGGTAACAGATAGATAGAGACAGAAGGATGGAAACATACAAGCAAATGGAGAGTGGACTCCTGAATGTTGTAATCAGCAAGGGTGTAGCCATCTTCAAGCTGCTGACCATTGCGAGCAAAGATAAGCTTCTGCTGTTGTTGTAGTACTTGGATACCCTCCTTGTCCTGGATCTTAGCTTTGACATTGGCAATGGTGTCTGGTCTCTTGACCTCAAGGTTGATGGTATCTCCATCCAGAGTCTTGACAAAGATCTGCATACCACCACGTAGGCAAAGGACCAAGTAAAGGGTGGACTCATTCTGGTTGTTGTAGGAAGCAAGTGTTCGAGTTCCACCATCCTCAAGTTGCTTGCCAGCAAAGATCAGACACTGCTGGTATGGGGGAATGCCTTCCTTGTGCTGGATCATGGCCTTAACGTTGTCAATGGTGTCACCAGACTCCACCTCCAGGTCGATAGTCTTGCCAGCAAGGGTATTCAACAAAATTTTCATCTGCAAGAAACACAATAACATAAGAACTCACTTAAAAAATTCAACAGGTCTCAAGATATTGATCGCCTTAGCTAGTCACAGCACCTCTGTCTGCACATTCACTGGTCGCAAGTTGTCATCTGCCACAATCCCGACATGTACGAGAGATTTATCATTTTGCAGGGGCAAGATTTCAGGAAGAAATTTAAGAGGCACAAGTACTTGCAGCCCAGCCATTTCCCTGTCATATGCAATTGATTAGACCCAGAGAAATCACAGACTTCATGAAAATGGCTGTAATGGAGAGTGAAAAGAATGTGTAATAAGCTAACTAAACATGTTCAAATGCTGATGAAAATCATGAAATTACCTGAAATCAGGCGGACGCTGAATAAGCTTGTTTTGTTCCAGAGAAAGCTCCATTAATCCCACACATGTACACTGTGGCAGTTCCACTGGTTCCAAGTCCCAACAAAGAGAAAACAAATGAATACATCAATCAACGACCTAACTCCAAAACAGAATATACACACATCTGAACTTCGTTTTCATCATCTAAGAGTCGCCAGACAATGTATGTTAATGACATATATGAATTGGTTGCAAACTTACCAGGTACCGCAACCAGCATGTTGTGGTCAGCATTGAGACCTTTTAAGCTTCTTGATTCACCAAGTTCAGAACGCAAAAGTGACAACTTCTTGTTATCAAGGTATAGCTTCTCAAGAATAGAAAGTCGAGTTAGCTCAACCTGAGATTAGTACACAAACAATGACATAAAAATGTAAGCAACTCATCACAAAGTTTCTTATTCGCAATTAATCACCAAAAAGAAAAATTTCCTCTAATCTTATTTAAGTACTAGGCACCCCACAATACTTTTGTTTTCATAAACAGAAATATATGCAGGTTTGGGGACAGAAATTTAAATCTAAAGAAGCAACATTTGAAAAAAGATGGCAGTAGTTAAGACTTGAGACAAAACAAATCAAAATTGAAAAGTAAGCCTTTGTGGGTTCGAAGATTATATGAGACACAGAAAGAGACCCAAATCAGCTCTCAAAGTAGGATCCTTATCATTTTGCAAGAAAAGTTCATTCCTCTCAAGCTTTCAGTCACTCAAATGCCAAAACAAGAGAGAAAAAATGGGAAAAAAAAAATCATCACTCAGATCTGAACCACAGTAACTCTGCCAAAATCAACACAACAAATGAATATGGGGAGGGAAAAAAGAACGAGAAAAAAGAATATACCTTGGGGTTCTCTTCTAGTCTAGAGTCTTTCTCAGCATTAGACTCACAACCAAAGCAGGACACCATTTTTTTTGTTCTGGTTTTTGGTTTTCATTTGCAAAACTCAAAACTCTGGAATATGAGAAATGAAGTGAAAGCTGTATTCTCAGGGATAAGCTCTCTCCTCTTGAAGTGAAAGGTTCGAGAAAAATGTTAAATGTATACAATTTTGAAAGAATACAGATATGCAAAAATCAGTCATTGGACTTCAAACCATGACAGTCAATATGCACTTAACTTCATTACCTGAAGTAGTATCTGCAGCAACTACAGCTCAGACACCTACAGTGGAAAGTTTAGTATAGAAATAGCATTACCTTTAGGCAAAAACAGAGATCAAACTTGAATACCTCTTTTTCTCTTTTCATTTGCTTCTACTTTCTCTTTTCATTTACTTCTACTCCCTATAGTCTAAGGGGTTTATATGACTGTCACACCCAGGCCCCAGCCTAATTTCGATCTATAAGAGGCCTGGACTCTCCTAACTTGGCTTATACTATATACTAAGCCTCATCTCAATTTTGGTTCCTGGGGGGGCAAGGAGCAGAAAATAGCTAACAACATCTACACCAAAGCCAGATCATTACACAGAGACAACTAAATAGCCAAATCAATTTCTGTTCAGTACTTCAGTTTTCTCATATACATGCACGTACTAGCAAAGGCAGTGATTTATTTATTTTCATTCTTCAGCATCAGAATTCTCATGTGTACAACATAAAAGTAATATCCCACGTACCGTCCTCATAGTAGATTCTTATTTTAGTCATAATTGAAATTGATGGCATGGTAATCAATAAGTACCGATCGATAGAGTTTGAGAGGCCGGCAGGCGGGGCTTTTCTTCACAACTAGCTTCGTCCGGCGGCGAACGCAGGTGAGGTTTTGGGCCTTTGGCCATGCCGACGCCTTGTGGTTTGCTGCCGGACGGGGATTTCGATGCAAGCACCTCCAAAACGATCGGATGAGAGATCTGATCAGAGACCTTGATGCTTGATTCTAGTTTCAGATTCGGTTTTTCGATTCAACTCGGGGATTGATGGCGCTGTGGGGCCTCAATCGACGACGCCGTGGTTTTTTTTCCTTCGGCTTTGCACGCACGGCGGCGTGGGTCACCGATGAAGATTGGATGCTGGATCTGGGCTTGGCCAAGGCTGATGGGCTCGGGTTAGCTCTTGTCAAGTCTATAGAGAGCTGTTTAGGTCCAAGGTTGACTTTCAATTTTGAGCCTCCAAGGTTTAAAGTAGTTTTTTAGCTATTTTATGTCCAGTAATTTTGTTTTAAAGTAGTTTTTTAGCTATTTTATGTCCAATAATTTTGTTAGAAACCTAAGTTTTGTATGTCTAGTATTTCTTGCTTTTCTGTTAGAAATAAGTTAATGAAATCTTTATAATGAATGGTGTTAGCATGCCACGTCCTTAATTTGCCCAAATGTTTGGCAAGAGAAGACATGTATCCATACCATTTTAGCTTGAGTATCAATGAAATTACAGTATGGCTTTACCTGTACAAAAAAAAAAAAACAAGTACCGATCGATATGTATACAATGAAAGTATATAAATTCGATAGGCCATTTATATTTCTGTTCATACATACGCATACATAATTGGTTGAAAGTTTAATACGCGTACGATTAAAGTACGAAATTTTTAACTTGAGTACGTTTGGAACTCAATAATAAACCCTAGGTAGATCTTAAGCTCGAACTATAATATAGGTTGTGTGGATTTAACATCCAAAATTAATTTACTTAGCACTCCAATTATAATATGTTTCCTTACTTAATCTATATGTCTGAAGTTTCGTTATAGATTTTGATACTATATGAATCCATGCTGCAGCTTATTAGTGAAGGCATATTTAAGAGCTCACTTGCCAGGGAGGTGACAAATCCAGAGAGGATGAGGTTATATGCATATGGCCATTTTTTAATGAAACACATACTAAGACTGAGATTGGTCCAGTTGGAGAAACTCATAGATGAAAAACAGCCAAAGGCATACAAAAATATCAAAAACTGCTACAATACCAACTATGAATGCTATCAGAAAGGAGAAATTGCCATTGAAGATCTGAAATTCACTTCTCTGTGCTTTTATCATGTAGAAATAAATTGTGTGAACACTAAGAAATTTTGAATAAGTACATCCCCTCTCATCGTATCCTATTAATCTAGGAGCGGCTTCATATGCTTTTAGCTCAATTTTTTTAATCTGTTCTATAGATGACTAGTGCATTCCGTTCATAAAATATAAAGATTAGAAGAAAAACAGAACAAATCGCACATTTTGGGAAAAAAAATGTGCATGGAGGAAAGCTAGCTAGTACCATTCTGGGA